>NC_058101.1:128306060-128609090 GCF_020171115.1 Neogale vison
TGAGGTTAACCTTAAGACAAGATAGATGTTTTGCCTGCATGCTGGGAATCTTTAAAGACTGGTTTCCCATAAATACTTACAGAATAATTGTATTAATTGGATATAGACGAAGTAGATTTAAGCAGAAAAAGAAGTGTAGTATGAGGCAGTAGAGGGCAGCAAAGATCAGAGAAAAGGCATGAATTCAAATGCTGATTCTTAATCCAGGCTAATAGAGCAGTGAAAGTTCTAGAGATAACAAAGGACTGGTGCTTTCCCCAAATGTTTTGGTGAATCTTAAAGTGTTGGTCTTGAATCATCTTGGAATAAAAAGCTGCACTATTCTGTCATCTTTTGGAAAGTTGACTGCGTCTTTAATTTGGTTATCAGTGGACAGTGAACATCTTCAGGCATTCTCAAGAAATGAAACTCTATACTTTTATGGGTATTTTTCCAAAAAATATGGCTGTTCCAATTTTTTAATGAAATAGTTAGGAAATAAGTCAATTGAGAATTTCTGTGGGATTTCTACTTCAGAGATACTAGATATTTCTTAATGAGTTTTGTTTCCTCATCTAGAGCAGCAAAAATGAAACAGATTTGTATCTCTTTAAATATGGACTTATTTTCTGGGTCTTTAAGAAACACAAATGTTTATAAAGACAAAAAATAGGGGTGCCTGGGTGACACACTCAGTTGAGCATCCAGCTCTTAAGTTTCAGCTCAGCTAGGGATCTTAGGGTCCTGAGATCCAGCCCCGTCCCCAGCTGTGCACTTGTCTTGGAGTCTGCTTCAGATTCTTTCTCCCTCTGCCCTTCCACTGTCCCTTCTCTAGTAAAAAATAAATAAATAAATCTTGAAAAGATGAGCCAAAAAATAGCTTATAATTTTAGCTCTATTACTACTAATAGAAAACATTTGAAGGTATTTTTAAGCTTTTAAATATATTAATAGGAAAATTCAATAATGAGTTACATTTTTAAATTCTCAACTTACTGTCTATACATATTCACAGATTTATTGAATGAATATCCATTCTTTCAACATCAGAAGAGGATTCTGAAATTATAATAAATTTTGCTTGTGAGTATATACCCTACTCTCATTCTACATTTTGAAATTCATATCAAAATGCATGGGAAGTTCTAATTCTTTAGTATTATATCAGTATTTATTCTAATGGGTTTTAAGATCCCAGAAAACATCAAATTTCACAGTTGTTTCTTTGTAAAATAAAACACAAAGTGTAACTAAACACTGGAGTCATCAACTAACAAAATAAAATCATGTTTGTTTTATAATGTCACCCTTCTAATAGTGACTTCGTTTAATGCCTATTAACTATCCATGCTGTAGCTTCTTTCCTTGAAATTTAGAAATTAAAGGAGAAACAAAAAAGTGCTTATGCAAGTAGAAGTGTTTAAGGCCTAAATTGGGCTGGTCCATTTAGAAATTGAAAAACTTAAAATTTTTTTTAAAAATTAAAAATAAAAACCTCTGGATATCGTAACAGGTTCTCCATTTATGCAAGAGGCAATAGAAATAATATTAGTTTGAAGACTTCTTTTTTTAAAGGTTTACTTATTAATTAATTTATTTATTTATTTGAGAGAAAGAACGAGAGAGAGCACACATGAGTAGGTGTAAGAGGGGAAGCAGAGGGAAAGGAATAATTTCCTGGAGCAGACTCCCCACTGAGTGTGGAGTCTGGTGCTGGACTCAGTCCCAGGAACCTGAGATCATGACCGGAGCTGAAATCAGAAAATTTAAAAAATATATGTCAGTTTAAAATATGTCTTAGCATCAAAGGAAAACCTAGTAGAAAACCAAAGCAGAGTAGACAGTGGTCATGACAAAAACTGATGAGGAAAATATTGTCCAAGTTTTTACCAGAGGCTATATAAAGAAGGGAACTGTATTGGAGATTTGTAGATTTAAATACAACAATACAGCAGCAAAATAGTATTTTTGTCTCTTAGCTACATTCTTTTTTTCTCACATTTCCTTTTCAAAAAACAATCATCAGCTCTGAAAAAAACTAATTCCTTGAGACTTTTATAAACAATGGACAGTCATGGTTGGGCATTTTCTCTGAAGAAAAGATGGGAACCAAAACAAAGATGCTTTCATCTTCTGTCTGTGCTTGGTAAACTAGCACTATTAGTTAGAAAGGATCTATCATTTGTTTATTCATCTCCTCATGTGTCCAAGCAGCCACAGAAAGTGTTTACAGAACAAAACAGCTCATTTTGTTCTCCAGAAAATCAAGCTATTGCAACTGGTAGGATTAATTAAAACAGCATGAGTGTGGAAGAAAAAGCGGCTTGTTAGCCAGGAAATAGACAAGACCAAATAAGCCAATATTTCATTAAATCTTGAAAATGATAAAGGTACTTGTTTCTCAATAGATCCTGGACTTCTGAATAAATTTTTTTCAACCAGTTTGATTTTCATTTTGCATGAAAGAATATTCTTAATGATAGAATGGTCTTTAGTCAGTGTAATTGCAGAGAACACTTCCTTTCCGCTATTTTATGCATTTAAATTTTTTAACTGAACACAGTTAGTTCTCTCTTTCAGTTTGATCATTTGGTATCATCTGTGTCTATTTGACTCATGACACATGCAAAAAAATACTAATTTTGAATAAATTTAACAGAATTCTAAAAGATATTAAAATGAATCATGTAAATAATATTAAAATGAATCAATGCCAAATAATTCCTGTACTAAAGTATAAAACATGATAAAGAAAATACGTGATGAGATACTAGACTTCAATAATTTTTAAATATAGTTCATATGAAAAGAAATGAGCATGTGAAAAATCAAATAACACTACAAAACCCTAATGCACAATGTCATAAAACCTGTTTGTATTGAAAATTACTACTGAAATTTTGAGTTGAGACCCATGCCATGCACCAATTTTGTCTTTCCTCAATATTTAATTTATCAATACAACGATCTCAGCACTTGATTATGCTTATTCCCATTGAAAATGATATAATTTTCTCTTTCTTCTATTGAGCATGAGATGACAGCAGTCACTTTCCTTACATAGTTATAAACTCCTTCTGGTTTCATCATTTTTATTAAGAACTACTAACTCCTTATGGTTCCTTATTTTGTTAATTTAAAATATTTGTCATTAATGTCACAATTAGTGAATTTGAGTCCATGTTAAATGATTTTGGGGGGGATTTAAGGAAATGGGGTTTTGCTGTGGATGAGATGCAGGAATCAGGAATAAGTCTATGATTATTTATTTACTTATTTACTTACTTACTTATTTAGATATGATTGCTTATCCTCATACATTTATCTGGAAAGAAGATTAGACTGAAACTGAATCTGTAAGTGGAGAACCAGCAACAGGCACTCCTCTTAGGGACCACAGAATAGTTCGCTCTTTTGCAGCTTAGGTAGCATTTATGTTTTTTCAACTCTCAGATATGATTACTAGAGATCTTGCTTTTGTCTTGATTTATTCTGGTCACAGAGGCATTTTGTCTGATGCACCAGCCTAGCTGATATTAGCAGGCCAGTCCCAGATGTCAGGGCTGTTTTCTCTTTCTCTACTCATGCTAAATGAGGTTTTCCTGATCAGGTTTTTGTTTTGTTTTGTTTTGTTTTGTTTTGTTTTGTTTTGTTTTTTGGAAAATCAAGTAGTCATAGTTGGACTAAGATTAGTCACTTGCTCTTTCTGTTGCAGGGTGAGTTGTTGAACACTCTTATGTGACAGTTGCTACCTAGTAGCATTTGAAGCAGGTCAGAATACACCTGTTAACTATGGTATAAGCAATTATTAGATACAAAATGATTATCAGTCCTTGACAGAAATCTTGACAGGGTTCTAGATTATAAAACCCAGGGAATAGTGCCATCTACGTTTGTTTTAGAAAGTAAGATAACTTTCTTTCCTTAGCTTAGTCATGGGTTCATGTGCTTCTCTTGTAGTACAGAAATGCAGCAAAAGCTTTTCCTGCAGTATAAATCTCGGTTAATTAAGAGAAAAGTGAGGATGATATAAAGTGTCCATGACCCTTGCTAGTGACTTTAGACTAGTCTGGAGGGCTTTCAGAATAAAAGTTGTATTATTTGTGGTTTTTGCTACAAAATCAAGTTTTGCACCATTTGCCAGTTGTATTACCTCAAATATGAACATTGCAGCTCATATATGTCTGAAGAGTTGCCCTTCTGAAAGTTTTTAAAAGAAGCATGTATATGCATTCTTTTGGAGATTAATGAGCATTTTTCCCCAGGGAAACATAATCTTATAAATGATAGTCTTCAATATTTAAAGTCTGTAACGATGATTCGGAAATAGATAAGAAAGCATGTGGAAGGCTCAATGAAGTCACTTATGGGAGAATGTAGCTAGAGAGGATTAAAGGACACAAGGGCACTACAACATTTAAAAGTCAGGTAAAGAGGAAGAAACAGCAAAGTACATAGAGAGAAAGGTCCTGGTGATTCAAATTTTTAACAATCTGGAAAATACAATGTCAAAGAGTCCATAAGAGGGAAGATTTTCAAGGAAGATAGATAGGGTATATGGCCAAACGCTGCTGGAAATCAAAATAGAGAGAGAATGACCACTGGGTTGTACAAAAGAGAGGCCAGGGCTATCTTGACAAGGACATTTTGGTGACTAGGAGGGACAAAAACCATTTGAGTGAAACAGTGATTGGAACAATAATTAGCTGAAAAGTACAATTCTTTAAAAATTCCAGGTAACATCAAATTACGAATAAGTCTAATGAAAATCCACAAAATCTATATTAACAAAATATTAAGTAAAACTACCCAAATTATAAAAGAGAAATTAAACAAGCTGAAATTTCTATTGTATTTGTTCTTTGATGAAATGACTTATCATAAGTATATCAATTTTTTAAGTATATCAATTTTCCCTCAGATAATTTATTCATTCAACTTGGTCCCAATAAATTTATTCCAGAATTGTTCATGAAGTTTTCTATGTTGACCCTAATGTCTATAAAGAAAAAAATTAGCTCAATTGCTTAAGCTTCTGCCTTCAGCTCAACTCATGATCCCAGGATCCTGAATTGAGCCCGGGTCAGGTTCCCTGCTCAGCGGGAAGTCTGTTCCTCCTTCTCCCTCTGTCCTTCTACACACTTGTGATCTCTGTCTTTCTCAAATAAATAAATAAAATATTTTAAAAAATAAACTTGCAACAATATGCAGGAAAATCTGAGGCAGAAGAATAATGAGCATAGATTAGTCATACAAGATAATAAAACGTGTTATAAAACAAGAGGAAATGTTAGTGCTGGCCACAAATACTAGATATAACAGAGAAACCATACATAGTCTTAAATATATATGAATTGTTGGTTACTGGTGAAAGTAGCATTCCAAATCAGTGAGGCAGGTGAGCAGAGTAGGTGTTGATTAAATGGTGCTAGGATTGGGGTATCTAGGTGGCACAATCAGTTAAGCAACCAACTCCTGGTTTTGGCTCCGGTCATGATCTTGGGATCATGAGATCAAGCCCCATGTCAGGCTCTCCACTCAGCTCAGAGTCTACTTGGGACTTATGTTCTCTCTGGGCCCTTCTCACATGCTCCTCAATGCCCATACGCTCTCTCTCTCTCTCAAATAAATAAATAAATCTTTTTTAAATGGTGCTAGGATAATTGGATAGAATCTGGAGAAAATAAATGAGTTAGAGTCCTTCTTTCAATGTTTACAATGTTTACAAATTTCAGAAAAGGCAATTTTTTATAAGTAAAAAATTGAAACTGCAAAATGTGGAAGAAAACACTGAAAATTTTTCTTTTATTCTTTATTTTAAAATGTCTTTCTAGGCATGGTATAAAACCTTTCTAGTCATGGTGCAGAATTTATTCAAGAAAATATTGATAAATTTGAGTTCATCAAAATTAAAAGTTCTCCATAGCAAGAAAAATTTAAAAAAAAAATTATAAACTCAGTAACTTAGATTTTTTTTTTTTTTAAAGAGCTGGCCCTAGCTTATGGAGCCAGTTCAGTATTTTTTTTTTAAGATTTTATTTATTTATTTGACAGACAGAGATCACAAGTAGGCAGAGAGGCAGGCAGAGAGCGAGAGGAGGAAGCAGGCTCCCCACACAGCAGAGAGCCCAATGTGGGGCTCGATCCCAGGACCCTGGGATCGAGCCCAATGTGGGGCTCGATCCCAGGACCCTGGGATCAGGACCTGAGCCGAAGGCAGAGGCTCTAACCCACTGAGCCACTCAGGTGCCCCAGTAACTTAGATTTTTAAATAACATATATGCTAATAAGCTAATTCTCCTCATATTTGTCCTGTCCATACAAATAAGTTGTACAATTATCAGTGACCCACTTTTTAAAAATGTCTACATATAAATTCACAGAAAAAAGAAATAAAATTTTGAAGATCTCAACCTCAATCATAAAAAAATGAAGGTACATTAGAATTTACACTCTGACTGCATAACTGAAACTTTATACACACTGAACAAATCTTGTCTGCTGTACAAACATTGTACCTATAGTTAACAGTACAGTATTGTGTGCTTCAAAATGTGTTGAGAGGGTGTGTCTGCTATTATGTGTTATTACCACAGAAAAGAGGGGATGGGTACAAGGAACCTTTGGGTGATGTTGGATATGTCTATCACCCTGATTGTGGTGATGGTCTCCAGGTGTTTGTATATATCTAAAGTCACCAAATTATACACATTAAATGTGAGAAGTTCTTTGTATATCAGTTACTCCTCAATAAAACTGTTTTTAAAAATTACTTTTGACTATCGAGTTTTCAACTAATGCTCTTGGTGAAAAGCAAATTTTCCTAATACACTGAGTTAGGGAAGGCATGGGAAAAAAGTCTCTCTCATGCAGCACTGGTATGAACATGCATTGGTACAACCCCCCGGGAAGGCAATTTCACAACATCTATCAAAACTGTAAATAAACATATCTTTTATTTGATAATTACACTTTTAAGAGTTTATCCTATAAACATATGCCATAAAATATAATAACAAAGACTTTCAGAGTGGCATTTATGGAAGATAGCAAACCATGAACCTGTAAAAAGGAATGAGGCATACCTACATACATTTCCACGAAAGACTTCCTTCATGAATCACTAAGTGGAGAAGCAGTGTGCTATACTTTATGCAAAATAACAAAATAAAATCACTTCAAGAAAGAGACCTGAGCATTGGAGATCAATGACAGAAAAATTGCTTACTTTGTACTGCTTGACATTTAGTACACGTTGAATCTTTACCATAGTCATGTGTTGCTTTCTCAAAAAACTATATTAAAAACATTTTTGAGAAGGACAAAGAATCAATGGGAAGTAGTAATTTGATGACAAAGGGTAGGAAACATTAACTGTAGTTTGCTGAAGTGGATACAGAAACTAGATTAATATGGGCCAAAGTTTTGTTTTTGTGATCGTGGTTGCTCTTTAAAAGCAAATAGTTTTTAAAGGGGTCTTTTACCCACCTGAATAAACCTGAAGGCTGATTGTAAACCCATGAGAATGAACCTGTTAGGTGGGAAGAAAAGGTGTTTCACACAGAGGCAGGAGATAAGCCCTTGAGAAGGTCCAATCGGTGCAGGTGAACAGAAGACACCACCTGAGGTCACAGCAGGGGTACTCCTAATTTAACAAGCAGAGTGAAGAAAGTTGTTAGATTTGTGTGTGTGGGTGACAAAACTCTGGTGGAGATCTTGGCCTGGTTGGAGTAAGGAGATATCTCCGATTTTAACAGGTAGAAGGCAGAATTTGGGAAACAAATCCCAGCTAAGCTTTTATATTTTTAGGTGAGCAGAAGAGCCTGCCTCTAATCGAACCATCTTCTAACAGGAAGTCTTGCTGGAGGTAGTGGGAGAATTTTGTGGGAAGAATATCAAGGGTCACATATTCATCTCTGATCATGGGAAACTGAGTACGACTATCAGATGGTTGAGAGCGTTTTGAGGATTGTGGTTAACTTACAGTGAAATGACAGTTATTACAAGAGATGAAGAGGATAATAATGGAGATTAATCTGTTTACAAGGGAGTCTGATGATTCACCTTGCAATCTAAACTAGGATAAATGTAAGTGAAGATGGGGGTAAGGAGGCCAAAATGATGTAGTGGTAGGATAAGTGGATTTAAGATCTGAATTAATTCAAATAGCTGTCCTGGGGATTAGTAGAGAAATGGAATCAGAAGGCTAAAAAGCCAGGCTAGAGTAGGATGTTCGAAATAGAGATCTTAGTGACTGCAGAATACAGAGCAGACCACAAACGTGGGTGGCTGCTGTAGATTAGGGGTACAGATGGGAAATAAAGGATTTTTCTATTCCACATTTTCCAAGAGATTGACAAGTAGTAGGTATTGAATCTTATCAAATATATTTTGGCCTCTTTTGAAATAAGTCTTTTATTGAATATATATGTATACATATATGTAATATCTTATATATCATATATATAAAATATCTTATGTTGCTACTTTTTAACTACCTTCTTGTGGAAAAAAAGGTACCTGAAAATAGAAATTACTTCCTTAACAGTCTGTTTTATACAATTTGCTAGGATTTTATTTTGAATTTCACATTTAATATCATAAAAATTACTATACTTCCAGAACAATATTACCTTCAAAATCTGAATTGGATAATTTTCTATCCTTTTCTATACTCCTGACCACATGATTTGGCATGGAAATGTTAAATCTGTTTCTTGTAAATTTGTAATAAATCATCTGTTTTTATTTAGAGTTTTATGTGGAAATAATATTTCAATGTGCACTTTCTCATTTTACTTCCTATTTCTTGGCATACTTTAGAAGTTTGTTATTACCCACAAGATCATTTATTTCACAGAAATCATTTAATGTATTAGCATTGGGGAGTATACAGTATTATCTTATAATTTTAATATCCTACTTGTATGTTTTATATTCCGTCTCTCTCATGGAAAATTCACATTTCATGATTACAGTTTCCAGAAATTTAACATTCTATTTTATCGCAAAGAATTAACTCACATTTCCTTTGCAGTTCCACTATTATTTTCTTTTTTAAATGTACTTATTTTAACTCCTTCCTTCTTTTTTTTTTCTTTTTTTCCTCCATTCTTCTTTTTCTCTCTTTGTTTTCTTTTTTTTTTTTTTTTTTCCCAATTTATTTATTTTCAGAAAAACAGTATTCATTATTTTTTCACCACACCCAGTGCTCCATGCAAGCTGTGCCTCTTTGTTTTCTTTTTAAGTTTGATTTATAATATTTTTCTGGGTATCCTAATTTAGACACTGAGTTCATTTTGCTGTTATTGTTTAATCATGGAATTATATCTGGTTTTTAAGGAATTATATCAGTTTTGTAATGTAGGGTTCTCATTTTTATAATAGTCTCCAATGGCTTGTCATCTTGTGTAATGATTATTTTATTTTATTTTTAAAGATTTGTTTATTTATTTCAGGGGGTTGTGAGGGTCAGGGGGAGAGGGAGACAAAATCTTAAGCAGACTCCCCGGTGTCTTGATCTTACTACCCCGAGATCACAACAGCTGAAACCAAGTGTCAGATGCTCAACCAACTGCACCCCCAGGTGCCCCTATAATGATATCTTTAAAGGTTTTATTTTTTTTTAATCTCAAATATCAGATTGATAAACTTGAATTTTTCTTTGCTTCTTTTGCTGTGCAGATGGTTCACTTTTTGAATTTTGTATTACATGTGTGTGTTAAAAGAACTGACCTGAGAATTTTATGCGAAAGAAAGGGCTATGAGTCACTTATTCTTTTGACATGCTTGGCACTGAAATAGTTCACTAACATGCTCCTATTTCATGGATAGTCTCTAACTAGCACTTTACCTTTCCTTTGAATTGTTGTGCTTTATTATGGTGGAGGGTTTTTGTTTTGTTTTGGTTTTGGTTTTGGTAGGTTGTTGGACTTTTTTTTTTTTTCCACAAAAACTTACAAGAGAAAAGAAAAGCCACTCTGGGAGCTGGTAATTTTTAATACCTTGGGCAGAAAGAACAAAGGATAGATAAAACGTTATCACTGAAGCAGGCATTATCTTACTAAAGGGATTTTAAAAATATGCAGCATGGCAATAATTGTGCATAATTGCCAATGTTCTGAGAACAAAACAATACTGCTAATATCTATATAATGCTTTGAATTTTATAATTGATACTTGACATTTTATGGTTGAAATTCCTGGACCAGTCATGACATGATTTGCTTTTAAAGTCTGTAATTATAGAGTCGAGCCATGAGAAAATAGATCACTATTCCATAAGTGATAAAATTTATAAGACACTACAAAGATATTACACATCATCGTGCTATCTTCCTGAAAAGCTATAATACAAACCACAAACCCTAAATTTCCCTAAGATTTTCTGTTTAGGTGGTGGCCCTCATTAAAAGATGAATTCTAAAAGTCAGAAGTAACTATGAAAGACTAGCAGATTTATGTATGATATATGTGTTTCTTGTTAGGAGGCATTTTAATGTGTTTCTCATAAATAGTAAAATTGGGGTGTCCTAAAATGTTATAGTACTTAGTGAAAATTGGACTCATACAGGCATCCTACGATAAACTTGGATAAATTGTCAAATCTTCATATAACTTTTCTTTTCTTCTAAGAACAGACGTGTTTTATTCAGTTCCTGCCTTTGAAGTTGTTTTTATTTTGTTATTAATTCAAACTTACTTCCTTCTTATAAAAAAAAATCCATTTCTGATTTATTTGTTCAAAGTTGTGCAGTACCATGAGTGCATTCAAAAATTGCTTAAGGGGCGCCTGGGTGGCTCAGTGGGTTAAGCCTCTGCCTTCAGCTCAAGTCATGATCCCAGGGTCCTGGGATCGAGCCCCATATCGGGCTCTCTGCTCAGCAGGGAGCCTGCTTCCCCCTCTCTCTGCCTCTCTGCCTACTTGTGACCTCTCTCTCTCTCTCTGTCAAATAAATAAATAAATAAAATATTTTTTAAAAAATTGCTTAAGCAGATAAACATTCAATTTCCCTGAGTGCTAGTCCATATATTAGTCTAATGAAGTTACTCCAGTTTCCTTTATACATTTTTACTGTTTGTCATTCTTCTTTATTATCACTTTTTCCTTTGCCTTTTAACATTTGCATATTCCAGAATTCCGGCCTAGTGTCCTCTTTCCATCTGGATCTATTATCCAGACAAGTCCATAATTCTGGCTCAGTTACTTCCCACTTATCTATACTTCACATAGTATCTGACCATCTTTCAAAAACATAGGTTATAATATTCAACAATCTGATGATTTTTTGAGCAACAGCTATGTCGTAGGCACAATGCTAGAGTGGAGAAAACAAAACTAAATGATATATTGATCTCAACATTGAGACATTAGAAGTCTTTTGGATTCTGTAAGCCCCCAACTTTGAGAAATTCTCAGTGATTCTCCATTACTATAAAATTTGCCCAGAACTTTAAGGCCACCACAGATTATAGTCCACCCTATAATAAACATCTTGAGTTTCCTCTCTCTCTCTCTCTCTGGTAGCAATATTTTGAAGTCTTTTGGAAATCAACCCTCTTCATTCAGTGCACCCACTTTTTTAGAAAAAGAACATGTGACTCAGAATTAGTCAATCAATACACTGAATTCCCTAGACCATAGTGATTAATTTAGGGGTGAAAATATGGACAGACTTAACCAATAAGCACGGTGTTCTCTTCCTGGTCACAGACATTGATAGAAAATTAATAATGACCCAAGATGATCCAATAAGAATCCTTGTACTTAAAAAAGACCCAAGCCTTTTCCATAGAGCTTGAACTTGGGAAGATGTCAGATGAAGTTATTTTTGCTATATTGTGAATACAGAAAGAGAACCTATCTGTATTGTTAGGGTTTGACCAGAGAATGGAGCAACTAAAAGCAATATGGTATAAGAGATTTATTACTAAAATAAGACATGACACAATTGAGAAGGGCTGCTGAAGAAAACCATGGGAAGGACATTGGTTCTATGTCTGGTAATAAACTTGAAACTGATATTTAAGAAGTAAAGCTTGGCATGAAATGAGGTGAGAGAATGAGAGAAAATTGGGACCCATGAGTTCTTGTTGGAAACCACAAAAATAAACTGGAGTGCACAAGAGTAAACTGGAACCTGAGCCTATCTCTCCCCTTCTCTAACCTTGACATCATAGGTTCCCAGTAAAAGAAGCTGATACATTTCTCAATGACACTCCATGTATGCTCTACCTGGATCCTGAGAAGCTGACAGATAAGGTATACCAGGTGATAAAAGAGTTATAGGCTACATGGCTGTCACATATCAATACGGTAAAACAACAAATCCACATGTGCAGTCAACATCACTTGACATCTTACCTTACCGTATCTTCAGAACTTAACGCCTACAGCTTCACGTCTACTTTCTAAAGCTTGCTGCATTCCACTTGTGGCAAACCCTAATCCAAAATCATAGGAAAAAAAACAAAAAACAAAAAACTGTGGTTCCAGATTAGCAAAAATGGCACAAAACCAGCACACTATGTAAAAAAGGAATCGCAGGGCGCCTGGGTGACTCAGTCAGTTAAGCATCTGACTTTGGCTCAGGTCATGATCCCAAGGTCCTGGTTTTGAGTCCTGCATCAGGCTCCCTGCTCAGAGGGGAGTCTGTTTCTCCCTCTCCCTCTGCTGCTCTCCCTGCTCTCTCTTTCTCTCTCTCTCTCTCAAATAAATAAAACCTTTAAATAAATAAATAATCAATGATCAACACAAAAACACGAATCTAAAACATGAACAAAAGAAACTTGATCCTGTTAACATCCCCCAAGATCAAGCAAGCCCTAGAGTTTTCAGTTGTGAGTTAATACACTTTCTTTGTGACAAAGTACTCTGGATTGTATTTTCTCTCACTTATCAAAAGATATGAGAACTGGCACTAAGACTGGAACATTGCCAATGGCTAACAGCAAATTCAAAATTGAGAGAATCAAGGAGAGGGGAGAACTCTCCCACTTCTGTTGGGGACAGATAATAGCATTTGTAATTTGGTTGTAGAGGGTAGAGATAGGTAAATACACACCCATTTTAGCTTGGTGCTCAGAATTTATCCTTACTGAGACAACAGCATTCCTGGTCTTGATATGAAAAATGTGAGATTTTGGAACGTGGTTCTTATTTCTATGGCTCTCTATAAGTCCTATAAGAGAAAGACAAGCTTATGTTGAAATTGGTTTACTTAAATGCAGCCAGGAAGAAGATGTGGCTTTACTGAGAAATACCTTTCTCGCCTGAGACCTATTCAAGGTCACTGAGAAATTTAAAAGATTAGAAAGCTGAATTCTTTCTTCCAAACTAAAGTTACTGCCAACAAAAGTGGGGAAATAGGAACAATAGGAGGAAATAATATTAAAACCTGTGAGAAGCCGTTGTCATCAGTTTCCTCCAAAGAAGTTTCTATTTTAAACTACTTAGAAAAGAGGACTGTTACCCTACCTGAAAGATGCCACATGATGTGTAGTTGGGAGCAAGAGTCAGAGTGGTTCTATCTCCCACCCGAGTCAATGTGATAAACTGTCCCAAGTCTGAAGCAAGGTTTAGACAAGTAGATGAAAGGGATGGGCAGAGCAATGTGTCTGGAGGATACTAAGAGAAAAATATGGGACATGGTTTTAATACAATGACTTGCTTGCAGGAGGAGCATCTGGGTGGCTCAGTGGGTTAAGCATCTGATCCTTGGTTCTGGCTCAGGTCATGATCTCAGGGTTGAGGGATTGAGCTCCACGTTATGTCGGGCTCCACACTCAATGCAGAGTCTGCTGGAGATTCGCTCTCTCCCTCCCTCTCTGCCCCTGCCCCTAACTCTAAATAAGTAAATAAATAAATAAATAAAATCTTAAAAAAAAAAAAAAAGACTACTTTGAAGAGATTTCTGACCTTTAGTAGTAGTCCATGGAATTGTTTGGAACACATATATTGAAAGTACACTTAAATTTTAAGAGTTGTCCCATCAGCACTGGAAAACAATAGCTATAATTAGAATCTCTAAGGCATATCCCAAATTCTTAATCATATCACAGTGGAAGGGGATGGGGCATACTCCATATGTATATCTCACATTTAATTACTGGAACAACAACAAAAAAAAGAAAAAAATGAGGAAAACCTAAATAAATCAAATAATAAATAAATACATAAATAAATAAGGAAAGCCACCCAGAGGAGAAGAATCAGGGCAACTGATTCAAAGCTACTAACAAAACAATTCCTTCTAGCTCCAGAGCAAACAGGGCAAAGAACGCTTGCTATTTTTTTTTAACCACATATTATATGTGGTATGAACTCTTGGCCACTATATTTATTTGTCATTTGCCCCATCCAATAGAAGTTTTATTGCAAATACTTCTTTTCTCTGTCATTTTTTTTTTTTTACAAATGATAGGTTATTGTATAAAGGTAAATTTCTTGTTAGTTTGCTGACCCATGAGGAGTTACATTCAGGCCTAATGAATAAGAATTGAAATTAACCAGAGGCATAGATCTGGACCTGGATACAGTAACTGGGAAAGGCGAATTTAAGAATAAGGCTGTTTTATGATAGATGGCCAAAGGGACAGACTATTATGGACCTTTGTTATTTTTCAACTGCCATGACCCATGACCTCTGTTATTCAAGGGGGGAGTGCTCTATCCTCAGCTCCAAGAACGGAGTATCAGCACACATCTGGCCAATGGTACATGGCAGTTTTGGAGCAGAAGTGGGAACCTGATGAAATGGATCCAGCCACAGTAACTTGTAGATCAAGCATAGGAGTGGTCAAAAAAAGTTCACTCTCTTTCCCTCCAGATTTCAACCAGGAAAGGAACATAGGGCAGAAAGCACACACCATGGTAAGGCATATGTCTAGCAAAATACGAACCCAACAGACAAGAAGCAGACCTGAGCAATTCAGAGAAAGAAACCAGATCCTGCTAATTGAGAAAGGCTCTGAATTGAAAAGAGACTGAAAGCTTACACTTATCTAACCCTAGATTTGTCAAGAACATAAGCTAATTATCTTTTCAGTTAAAGGTATTTGAGACAGAATTTGTTTTCACTTTTAACATGAAAATGAATCCGAGCTAACCTTTTCAAATTACTTCTCCCTCCCTAATCCACAATTTTATGCCATAGTCACCCAAAGCGTAACCAAATCTCACATTTTGAAAACTTGGCTCTTGGAAGGCTTTTGACTGGAATGTCCATTTTCCTTTCCTGCCTGGAAAACTTCTATTTACTTCTGTTTAAGGCTAATGTACATGTTGTCTCCTTTGTGAAAGCCCTGCCAAACATTCTGAATGGATGAATGCGCTTCCAAAGTCATTACCATTTCTAAGTTGACACCTAAAATGACTGGTTTGTCTGTTGTATGTGTCACTCAGATACAATAACAAGATTCTGTTAATTAGCTGGTGGGTTTCTGTTTTGTATATTCTGTTAGTTGCTTTGGCTTTCTAGAGAAAATTACTATGCAGACCCTCCCAACATACACACACACTCATTTTCAAAAATTAGCATTATGTTACTCCACTTTTACGAAAGACGTATTTTTAGTACCTGTTTTTGCTAACTGAAAGAAATCCAAAGAGGATTTTGGCTTTTAGGAGAAAAGGTGAAAAGCAAAAATAGCTTTCAGCATTTGTTTTCTACCAGGCAGCTTGAATCCCAAGCAGCAAGTGTGGCCCCGCCAAGCTCCTTCCTTGGAAACTGCACTCAGCATCTCAGCACCAAGCTCGGCAGCCTTGAACTTTATGAGCATCTGTGCTTCATCTTGATTGATTTTGTGCATCCCTTAGCAAGATGTGCCCTACGCTATCAGAAAAGCCTAAGAGGGTTTATTTTTTTTTAGGTCTGGTAATGCTCAAAAGTTTTTCCAAATAAATTAGTGATAACTTCTTCTTTGCCTTATGCTTGAAAGGTTTCCTAGGAACGCTCTATTTTGGGATAGCACAGGAGAAACCTGCATGTAGGTTTTAAAACAATTTGTAACAAGATACTGGCAGTTGCAGTTCCATTGTAATTTCCAAAAAGAGTATTCCTTCTCTAAAATCTTTTTTTTTAAGATTTTATTTATTTATTTGATGGACAGAGATCACAAGTAGGCAGAGAGGCAGGCAGAGAGGGGGAAGCAGGCTCCCCACTGAGCAGACAGCCCGATGTGGGGCTCAATCCCAGGACCCTGAGATCATGACCTGAGCAGAAGGCAGAGAGGCTTTAACCCACTGAGCCACCCAGGCGCCCTCTAAAATCATTTTTTAAATGAAGTGTATCACTCCTTTTCTGAGTCAAAAGTTGTAATTCTTAAATAACACTATGTTTATTTGTAATATTTTTCCATCAAGTAGAGACTCACTGAGTGTTGACCCCTAATTATATTTAAACATTGTGTGTTTTTCTGTGCTAAGCCTTTCCAGAATTTTTACTTTTCTTTTTATTTACTCCCATTTCAGTGCTCGCTTCGGCAGCACATATACTAAAATATTTACTCCCATTTCAGAAAGTACTTAAGTTGGCTGAAAATAATAATTTCCCCAAAGCCCATAAACATGAGTATTTTAAAGCTGACAATGCTCTGTTAAAGTTATGTTTTAAATGTCTTGCATAATGTAGCTATCCTATCTGATACTTATGAGGTAGAATGGCATAAATACAAATGGTGATTACCAAAACTATTTTAGGTATTATCTTGGGGAACCAAAACAAAGAATGTTTATTTTTAAATGGAGATGTTACAAAAAATATCATATCCTCTCTTTTCCATTGTTCAGTAAGTTCTAGCATAGTGTTTTATAAGCTATTTTTCATATGTTTATGGCACAATGCTAACTGTTTTTATTAGGAAATGGCCTGCTGGCTGAGTGCCCATTCATTGTACCCCAGCATTTTCCCTCAGCTCTATCAGAGCAACAAACTAAGAAGTTCACTACTTCCTCATTAATTCTGGAAAACTCATACCATGAGTAACATATCATGAACCCAGGAACCGTTTTATGTCTTGACAATTGCTGGAAGTGTTTTATTTTGTAACAGAATTTAAGAATATCCAATTTAAATAGCAAACAGTGCATATTGTGGAAACCGAGTCTGTAAATCTCGTAATTTTCTTAAAGGATAATAATTGTGACTTAAACCCTGTGAGTCAGGTACTAATAACTTGTAAGCCTATTTCCCTTTTCAATGGCTTCTCATTTGTTGGATATATTACCATAATTTTTTATTGTGAAAGATAACACAAGGGATCATTTTTAGTTTGACGTTTCCTATAACTTATGAGGACACTTCAAATTGCTCACGTCCTAAAGGTAAAACTGGAAAGCTTGTGAATATTTAGGATAGAAATAATGCCAAGAGAAGGAAAACTGTGGATTAACAGAAAAATGAAGTGTTAGCCTATTTATGCTTTAATTCCCATCCATTCACAGCTCTATTTTCTGCTTTTCAATTAGAATCCCACTCTTCAGCTAAATATTTACAATGCAAAGTAAGAGAATGACTTTGGGCCCTGGACACAAACAATCTAAGTCTGATTCTGACCTCCTGCCTATGCAACTTAGTTCAATTAATTTAGTATTTCTAAAGTTTAAGGCCATTTGCTAAAAGATGAGAAATTGATTTCACTTACAAGTCTCTTATGACTATATTAAAGAAACTAAATAGAGATTATGTTATAAAAAAGGCCTAGTGAGACTCAATAAATAGAAGGTGTTCATAATAAGCCCTCAACTAACATCATCAACAACAGCAGTATTTATCAACCATGAGTATCTACTTAGGGTCTTTACAAATTCAGCTATTTCAGCTGTAAATTCTAGTAGTTACTATTGCCTTGTTGTTATTACTACTGTTCTGTTATTTTGCGATTATTACCCCAAGTTTAGAAATAATGTACTTCACTAAATTGAATACTTTGATTGGGAGAAAACGAGATTGTTATTCTGGAATAGAAAAAAACAAAACAAAACTTAAGAGGACCACACACGTTCCGTTCCTTTTCCTCAAAAACAAATTGTCCAGCTCATAAGCTGCTGTCCTGGTACAGGTTTCCCCCACTATCCAGAAGAAAACCATTCCTAGGAAACCTTTCATAAACCAAAAGAGCATAAGGCTAAGCAACTACCATTAATTTATATAGAAAAATGTTTGAGCATTCCCAGACTCCTAAAAATAACCTCTCGTAGGCTTTTCTGATATTGGAGGACACATTTTGCTCATGGATGCACAAAATAAATCAAGCTAAAGCACTTTAGCTGTGATGCTTATACACACAATTCAGAACTGTGGAGCCTCCTGCTGACTCAGGACACCTGAGTTCCCAGGGAAGGAGCCTGGTGGGACCACAGCGGCTACCTCTGTACAGGTGGGCATGGAACACAACTTTGGCTTATCACCTTTCTTTGATGGAAGTGAAAATCCTCTTCAGATTTCTTTTGGTTTGGCGAAAACAGGCACTAAGTAGGTCTTTCATAAAAGTGAAGTGGCACAGTGTGAACTCTCAGAAATGGAGGGGATACCTGCATTTACCTCTGGCTCTGCTACTGCTGGTTCCCTGCAGGATGCACATCGTCTCTCGGTCTTCACTATTCCCCTATGTTGTCCCTTTCAAACCTCAAGCAGCTCCTCCTGCCTAATATGTCTCCCAGATGAAAATCAATACAAGTTTTTCTAGACATATATTTATTTGTTTTGGTAGAAGAAGCTTCATATTGGCCATTAACCAAAGATTACAGAGATTCATTGGGTCTCCCAGGGCCTGCTGCTGTGGGTTTTGGGGGAGGTCTGTCCAGTTGTCTTGATATTTTTATCCATCAACCCCATCTGTTTACTGATGACCTACAAGGGCTATAACCATGTCAGAGGTGTCACAAGAAATATTTATCCTGAGATACAAAAAAAAAAAAAAAAAAGAAAAGAAAAGAGAGAAGACAGAGAACCATTTTCTTTGGAAATTGATGAATCCCATTTGGTTCATTGGTCTTGAACTTGACACAACAAAGAAACAGAACGATGGCTCAGTTTATCAGCTGCAGCCCTGATACTTGACAACCCAGAGAGCACTTTCATCCACCTCTCTACAAGGGCTTATGCTCAGATCCCTCCAACTTGATTGAGGATTTGGAAAGTTCTCAGAACATCTTTTGTACCAGTCCTCATGTATTTCACAAAGTGACCTTAAATATTGCTAATGACTTTTTCTGAGGGCTATTACAAAACACGCATGTCCATACATGTAAGTACACATCATACCAAATTAAATAAATTACCATTCTAATGTATAGAGTCAGAAGAGTAAATTTTGTCCAAATTTGCCAGGGGGATAGGTTTCTACTGTTGTTAAGAAGAGATTGGTAAGGTTTAGCCCAGGCTGTACGACTTACTCTCTTTGAGACTTGGGCAAGTTACTTAACTTCTTTGTACCTCACGACATAAGATAGCTATACTCAGAAGTTGGTTCTGAGAATTCAGTTTATTGGTATGAGTTTAGAACATTTTTTTTGAAAAACCTTTAATATTTGTTAGACAGTATTACTTTAAAAATATCCAGGAAATTACTATTATTCTACACCAATTTACATTGTTCAGATTCAGAAATCTTTAAAATAATTTTTTTTTGTTTTTAGTTTTTGATAAACCACAACATTTGGTCATAGAAAATATAAACCAATTATTGGGATAAATCCAGAAATCTCTTTGGGTTTGTATTTGAATATGTTCAAATAAGATAATGCATTCAGCCTTCCAATAATTCATTTAACTAAACATTTATCTAGCTGCACACATACCGAGCTTCTTTCTATTTTTTGTGTATGCAAAGTTTGTTTCCAGTCCAGAGTTTTCTATAGCTGGTTCTTTTCATAATTCATGTATGAACTCAGATTTCACCTCCTCAGAATGGCCTTGCTTGATTACCCAATCTATTTTTGCTCCCCCCCAAATTCTCCATACTGTTACCCTGTTCCATTATCCATGCAATCTCAATTGCAATTAAAGTACATCTAAATTATCTGCTACTTATTTAATCTGTCTTCCTCCACTCCTGCTATTTTTGTTTACTGTTATATTACCAGGGCCCAGAATAGTTCCAGACTAGCAGTAGTAATAGCAATAGATTACATTATGCATTTTGTGCACAACTTACCTTATGCCCTTCACATCATTGACAATTTAATCCTGATAACAACCTTGCACAATAAATGCTATACTACACTCATCTTACAAATGAGGAAAAGGAGGCAAAGAGTGGTAAAGCAAGTGCCCATAATCACACAACTGATGAGTTCTTTACCATTACCCTAGTCTACCTCTGAATAGGCATTTAACATATTGTTGTTAAATAAATGACTAGATGTGCTGGGTGTGGAGCAAGTAGCTGAATATGCAAAAGTCATGTCATGGGGCACAGGAGTCTACATAAGGGAAATAGATATGGTAAGTTAATTAGTAAGATAACACTTTAAACTTATACAGCGATATATGTCAATTATATCTCAATAAAAGTGGAAAAAATAAGCAAGATGAATAGATTGATTCATCTTGAATCACTAGGTGCTCTGAAATAAGCTTTCACAGAGCACATGCAGAGTATAGATGAGGGCATGGCATTTCCTTTGGTGGTAAGTCCAGTTTTCCTAAGGAAGATGATGGCTAATGTCTATTTTGAGGGAGAACAGTGAATATGGAGGTCTTAAATTATGCAGCATTGGAATCTCTAAGTGAAACATAATATAATAGAAAATGCCTGAAACATAGAATCTATCCTGACATCCCCCTAAAAACACTGCGTGGGATTTGTTCATACTGCAGCCCTTCTATGGCTATAGCTGAATATGTAGTTCAGTGCAAGCCAAGCGGCTACCATGGACATGTGAACAAAGGACAGTGTGGAGATGGTCTGGAACCATCGCTTAACTCTTAGAGAATGAATGCCAGTGAGCACTCATCCATTATACACGATGCATTCTTTGTAAAAAGTAAGCATAGGAAATTGCATCATTTATTTCAAGAAAAGTAACATTTAAAATTTATAACCACTGGTCATGGCTGTCATTAGATAGAATTAAACTATTTGCTCACTGTTATTAAAGGCTACATAGTCACTAAATCTATGGTTTAAATATTGTCCTTTTAAAATTTAGGGGTTTGGTTTGACAATATCAAATAGCATTAATAAATTGTCAAATTTTACAAGGTATTTTATAATGAAAAAAGTGTATATTTAGCTTAAGAACAGTAATAAACCTTAATAACAAGGTTAACATATGTCAACCATTTAAAGAAGAAATAGCAAGAAATAGCAGCCTGATAGTTGCCAAAGTTTTATCCTCTAAAATCATTAATTTCTAATAAAGTGGCATTAGCTGGCATCTTATAGCATATTTCTGTATATATGGTAATTTTGTAGATAATTTAAATTTTATTTTCAAATTTCACTTTTTACTTTTCAATTTTTAAATTAATTATCAAGGTTACTTTGGATCATGTACTTTAAGAATATTATTCTTAATCATTACAAAAGACTTAATGTAGTTATTTGGACAGGTCCCTGCTTGCAGATTTATGGTCTTTCTCAATTTCTTTGAGAGATTAAAAAACTAGAAAGCGACTGTGCAGACTGTGAACTAAATATGTTATGTCATATGATGTTAGAATATTTTTAATTAGCTAGACTATGTTGAAGATGAGAAACTTTTTTCACATATTACAGTTTCTTAGATATAAAGGTAGAATTTAAACCGTCCAACCAAATATATTTATGAATATTAATTTAAAGTGATTTTCTTGTGTTATCCTTAAGAAACAATTTTGAATTAAACTGACTTGAATCTTGGGACCCCTGGGTGGCTCAGCTGGTTAAGATCTGACTCTTGATATTAGCTCAGGGCCATGAGATCTAGTCCCCCATCACCACTCTCGTACATGCACACGCACTCTCAAAAAAAAAAAAGGAAAAAAATCTTGAATTGACATAATCTTTAATAGGTGATTTTTAAGTACTTCAGGAGAAGAAATGTTTTTCCATAGGCGTGTCATTTGCCTTCCTGTCATTAGTAATTAATGTTATAGATTCATAATTTGTTTCTTTTGTCTAATATAGCCCTACAATTTTTTTATCCTATAACCAAACAATCAGAAAAGAAATTTTAAAGTTGAAGGGTATTTTTTCTTTGACAAAGCAGAGTGGCACAGTGTGTTAGATTATCATGCTGAGCTTGGCAAAGTTGAAGTAAGATTTCTTGCTCTTAATAGACAATAAAAAAATGCTTTTTTTATTTAGACAATTAAAAAGTGCTTTTTCTCCTAGAAATTTTCTGGGTTAATGCTAGGATGACCTTTAGAATATACTTCCAGTTAATACAAAGTTTATATTATATTAAAGTTTAAATTCCCTGAAAAAAAGAAACAATTATTAAAAGTATGTATTCTGAAAAATATGCTGATAAACTTGATTTTCATTTTCTAAATAGCTCATTTTGTGCTATTTAATAGTATTTGAAGGAACAGGAATATGAGAACAAACAACATATGAAATATGAGCAGAGAGAGGAAATTAAAGGACATATGGCATCTATTCTGAAAATGGGGAAACCTAATTATAAAAATATTTAATATTAATATTTTAAAAAGAGATATGAAGAGAAACATAATGTTCTCAATGGATAGTGATAAAAAATGGTTCGATTTGACTTTTGTAGGAAAGTGAACTAAATATTTATTCAAATCCCTCAAATTTGCTCACTCATATATTTTCATTTTTTTCTCTAATGGAAGCTACATTTAAAAAAATATATATTTGAATTGAAGCTATACTTTTTCTGTCAGACATATTCTATTTATCTTGCCTTTTCATAAACACAAACAAGATTCTTCTACTTCTGTTAATTTTTTCTTTTGCAAATTGGGCTTATTTATTCTTTTTAATTTAATACATGGAGAAGGTTTTAAAATTCCACATACAATCACTGCCCACTTGACTCACTGATATAACTTTTCAGAGATTTTTCTGAGCTCTTATTATTTTTCTTTAATTACACTGGTGATTGCCTCAGATGACATTTTCGATAGTTATAGAAGTCATAAAAATTTTCTGGCCACAGCACTTTAGGGAATTATTAGGGGGATATTCTTTGAGTCATATTTAAACTACTGGCTTTAACATTTTTAACACTGTGTTTCATTCATCTAACAAATATGCATTTTATATGACTCTGCTTAGTATAGTTTTAGGTACTTTGCTTCCAGAGTATTGTCTGAGTAATAAACAGTGACTATTTATTACTACATATTTAGTACCTGGAATTATTATTATTATTCCTGTTTATTACTATATCCTCAGTAATGGGGAAAACTTAAAAAGTGTAATTAATAAATGCTCTATGATCTACCTCATAATATGACCAGAAATAGTTCTAAATTGTGAATTATTTATTTTGATACTTGAAGTTTTTGATAGTTAAATCATATAAAATTTATAAAAAGACAATAACATCATATATGTTTTGTTTTCAGTTGTTTAGGTAATTGTTTCCCCTATCACTAATCTTTTTTTTAAGTAGGTTCTACACCCTATGTGGAATCCAAAGCAGGGCTTGAACTCAAGCCTGTGATCAAGACCTGAGCTGAAATCAAGAGTCAGATACTTAATCAACTGAGTCACCCAGGTGCCCCCACTAGAATAATTTATTTTTAATTCCTGGGAAATACCTTTGCAGAGCATAAAATAAACAGCCTAATATATATTTATTTTCAATTATTGAATTTAATTATAGTTCTAAAACATTAACATTAGAAAGTATGAAACCATCAAGCCTCAAAGTAATCTCAATGTTCAGCTGTTATTTTCATTCAATCTTAAAGAAACTGAAGCTTTTCTTAAGTCACTCAGCACCTGACAGAAATAAAATAAAATTTCAGGTCTCCTACTTTCAGAACATATCCTCTTTATTGAAATTTTTTTTCTCTATCAAGGCTTTAGGTTAAAAAAAAAATTCCACAGAATCCACAATATAAAATAAATTGTCACTCTATTCTAAAATTAAAGCAACAAACATGAAATTGGGTTGATTGCTGAGCAAATAATAATTTTAGTATCTTTTTAAACATATTTTCTCCTAATATAACTTTTCTTGTGAAATATTAGTGATAGCTAGAGATTGTTAGTTGTTTGCCAAAGATTCCACATAAGCTGGGTACTTCTGTAGAAGTAGTAGAGTTGTTCCAGGAACTGGCTGACCTCACCACCTTACATCGAGGGGGTCATATGGCCAAGAGAGAATCTGAGCAGAAATGGTATTAACTAGACATTCTCGAACTTTCGTTTGTATTAAAATCACCTGAAGAACTGGCTAAAACATCTATTTCTGGGCTATAGAAACCTTTAGAGTTTCTAATATAGTAGAACTAGAATGAAGTCTACGAATTTAAATTTTAACCACTTAGTAGGTAATACTGATGTTCCCTACCTATGACCCATACTTTGATATACATCGCTACTACTTTGCCCATGTCCAGAAAAAAAAGTGTTTTTTATGAAGTCATTAGTTTTTAGTTATAAACAAACAAAATGTAATTGCCATCGATGTATAATATGACATATGAATACATTTTTCTACTACCACCAATATTAGTTACAAAAGTAGACATTTACAAATTCAGTTTTAACAAAAAGTTTTAATATTTCAAAAGAAGAAAATCCTGTTCCACCTGGAGATAGTTTTTTGGAAAATGATGTAGGAAGGAGATCTAGAATAAGAGCTATGAATTTAGGGCATGATTTATCTTCTCCAAGTTATCCCTAAGAAAGCATAACCATAAGAACAAAATGATGCAAATACAGTGAAAAAAATACATATTTCATGGACCTTGGAAGATCTCTACTGACCGCTGTGATGACGTTATTTTCTAATGTAAACTATAACACTGAAGACATTCCTAGTACACTTACTATGAGCTTTAGAAAATCACAAGCATATGAACCCGACTAAACAACTTTAATGCAGACTCCCATTTTCAATACAAAAACAATGAGATATTCTACTAGTATTCCAGGAATAATACTTTGGCTTAAGAAACTTTCCTTCCAGGGATGCCTGGGTGGCTCAGTTGGTTAAGCAGCTGCCTTCGGCTCAGGTCATGATCTCAGTGTCCTGGGATTGAATCCCACATTGGGGTCCTTGCTCCGCAGGGAGCCTGCTTCTCCCTCTGACTCTGCCTGCCACTCTGTCTGCCTGTGCTCACTCTCTCTCTCTGACAAATAAATAAATAAAATCTTTAAAAAAGAAAAAGAAAGAAAGAAACTTTACTTCCAGGGTCACATTATGCACTCAGTACACTTCCTAGTTTATGTGTGACCTGCTCATGGCTCAACGGCCTCACTCCTCATCTTCTTCCATTCCCCTCTGGCACAACATGTAAACAGCTTATCCAGTTCATCACTCTGTCTCCACAGTTTTATCCCATACTTCAGCATCCTTAGGAAAACAAGTACTCCTAGAGTAAAACTTGATTTTGCAATATGCCTACTATACCTAATCTTCTTTATCTTCTTAAACCTGTAACCTTTCAAATTAGGCCCATTCAGGTAGCTCCCCCTTATTAACTTGAGATCATGGATTAGACTCTTCTATGTAATAATTATTCAAGGTGGACAAAGGCATTTCTGTTTGTCTTCCTTGCCCTACCACAGAGCTGAGAATTTACCAAAAACTTAAGTCATCATTTTCTCCAGAATCTGTGATAGGTATTATCATCCTTTTGTAGATGAGATACTTGAAGTAAAAAAGTAGTTGCAACTTATCTAATAACACAGTCAACATTTTAGCAAAACTAAGGTTAGAATAAAAGCCTTGTAAATCCAGTGCATATGTTTTAAGGTATCTCTCCTTATGGAAAGGCTTACACTGCAAAAATTAAAATAGACCTAGGGCACCCAAACCTGTGTTTACGATGCATACAAAATTAACAAACGATTTGTTTTTAATGATCTCTCTACACATTTCATGTGGCAGATATGCACGAGAACACAACTTTAATGCAGACTCTAATATTCTTTTTTTAATATTTATTTATTTTGAGAGAGAGCGAGAGCTAGGGGAGAGGTACAGGGAGAGAGAGAATCTCAAGCATACTCTCTACTGAGTGCTGAGTCTGATGTGAGGCTCCATCCTATGACCCTGAGATCATGACTGAGCTGAAATCAAGAGTCAGATGCTTAACTGACTGACCCACACAGGCATCCCATGCAGACTCTCGTTTTCAACTTAAAAACAATAAGATATTCTACTGGTATGCTAGGAAAAACTCTTTGCCTTAAAAACTCCCCTTCCAGAGCCATACTATGCACTTACTTTCAGTCTACATTTTAGTTTATCTGTGACCTGCTCACAGTTCAATAACTACATTTGTGTTAGTCACCAGTAACAGCAGTACAATACAGTACCTTGAACTGAGAAGGCACTTGAAAAATATTAGCTGAATGAATGTTGGAAATACTAACAAAATCATAAGGTATATTTAAAGAAATTCAATTTCTTCCTGACTTTTTTTTCGTTTCCTTTAACATGAATATAAAGAGGATAGTTTCTGAAATCAGACTTGGCTTTGCTCAGTTTTCTCAGCTAAAAAATGGTATAGTAACACCACCTAACTCACAGAATTTTCATGGGAACTAAATGAAAAAAATTCACATTAGTCTTTTAAATCAACATTGAACACAATGTAATGACTCAATAACTATACATTATTATAAGATTTTCCATTTTGTACTGGTAAATAGCTTTTTTTTAAAACTCATGATAAATGTACTAATCATAAAACAATACAAAGGACATAAATTGATCAGAGAATATTGCAAAAAGATATATTCATCCTTAAATTAGTAAAAGGCTTCATTATTATTTTAAAATAATCCTCAACATTGTCTAAGATACATTCCATCCTGATAAAGACCTTAATAGGTAGACAGAGGTTTTTTTTTTATTATTATTATTATCCAGTTCTTTTGTTCCAAGACAGAAAGATATACCATATTTCAAAGTTGCACAATCTCTAACATCTAATGATCACCTTTCAGTCCTTGGAAACACAGTCACCAACCAACTGGATAATATATTCAATTAAAACCACTGAGCGGAATCGCTGCATATTTCCCACCATTTTGCCTCCTTTTCTCTTCCTTTGCTCTCTCCCTTCAATTTCATCTGCTCTTCTGTAAAAATTGGAGTTGGTCATTTCATTTTTGTCATTGTTGGAGGTGCTGCTGGTAGTGGTGGATTTTGGAACAACAGCACTTTCTTTTCTCAGTGTCTTTTGACTCTTTTCTCTCCTTGACCTAAGAAAGAAAAGTGCCCACTCATCCACAAGAGCCATGCTTTGCTAACAGAATTTGGGATTCAAACTATATGACCTCTCTGTTCCAAGGAAATTTTCTTTAAAGAATCATTTAGAAACAAGCCAATACTTTCAGACATTCTCTGGTAACTGGTAGCATTTGCCATCCATCTTTCAGTGGATAATTCCCCTGTCAAAGGTATAGTCTCCCAGATAATTATATACAATGCAGCATTATTCATTTTCTCCAACAATACACTGGAATCATACCAACTAAATCATGTGCTATGGTAACAAGCTGGTGAGCTACATGAACATGAGGCTTCAGGGTGGCATGTCCTAGGAATCAAAAGTACTTGTGTTTTGACACAATTATCTCACTTGCTCAGGAGCTGACCCAGGGTTCAGAAAACAGAGAGTAGTATCATAATGTTACAAAGGATACATATGCATTTCCTTACATTAAGAAGATTTCCTCTTCTGGAGGATGGTCTCTTATTTAATTTTAGAGAGACCTGGATAGCTCTCTTGATACAAGTCATTTACATAGTTGTTAAGCAAAAACTTAGTTGTTGTTGTTGTTGTTTACGCAGGTGATCCTTCTGGACATATTAAAGATAAAAAGGACACATAAATCTCCAGCCACCAAGTGGGCTTAGTTAAATGTCATGTTCTGCATAACACTGGCATTAAGGGATCATGCAGAAGAGAATTCTCTTCTCAAAAAATGGGATGGGGAGCTGCATTCAAAAATAAGTTTTAGAAATAGCTTTCTCATGCCATTAGATATGTTCATGTTATAGTAATAGATGCAATAAGTAGGATATGAGCCTGATTTGTAATTACATTCTATTGTCTTAATTATGTATGTATATCATACATACACAAAAAAGACCAAACGGAAATAAAATGTCATTTTTGGTAATGAGATTGATTATTGATGACATTTTTCCCTTTTATTTTTCTATACTGCCACATTTTCTACAATGAGTTTTAATTATATACACATTTGAAAAAATAAAACTGTTTCTAAAAATATTTTTAATGTTAAAGCATAGCATATAAAGGTATTTTCTTCCTACTTTGTTAATTTCTAATCATGTTTCTTACCATTCTTTTCTCTTTAACTTGTACTATTACTACAAATAACGAACACCAAGGTCTTGTTGTATTAAAATTACTGGAATTAATATGTTTCTCTTAAAAATTTAATGTGTCATAATTGCAACACTAATGTATAATATAGCTCAAAATATCAAACATGAGCCAGACCATCTGGAATGAAGAGAAGCTCAACTCCAAAACTTGGTGGCTGGATTGACCCTGGGCACTTAACTTAGCCTTTCTGTGTTTTATTTTCCTCACACATAAAGAGAGATATTAACAAAACTCATTTCACAGATTGTTGTAAGATGAAATGAGCTGTTCTAGGTAAATGTTTAGAACAATGTCTCACACATATTAAGTGCTATATGAGTATTTGTTTTCTTCCTAGATTTTGGTGGATCTACTTGTCTTGGCTTTATAACTACATAAATAATAATCATTTCCTCTGGGTTCTTCTTTAAAACTCCTAGTAAGTTTCATGACTACAGAGAACTTGCTAGACTCATTCACTACTAAGTCCCAACTCCTACCATAATGTTTGACACCTGGTAGATATTCTATAAATATTTCCTGAATAAATAAATTCATAATAAATATTAGAGTCATTAAGCTGTGTCTAAAATGGAAACTGGTCTTTGAATCTAATCTGTTTTATTAAAGCTCTCTAATTTCAAGGCTACTCCTTTTTTACTAAGAGCAATTAGAAAATGTTTCAGCTGAACTATTTTTGTGGGCTCTTACACTATTGTTTATATATTTCAAGTGAGAATATGTTGTCATTTAATGACCTTGCATTCTTTCTTGATATAAAGCTGATGTTGAATCTAAGGCAAGAGTCATGTTTTCTGAATGAAATCGACATGTGTTTCCCATCTGACTTTTCTCTGTGTTGCTTTCAAAGTGCATATACTGAAAGATGGTACAAGTTTCCCTATGCCACAGAAAACACTCCATACTGAGAAGTTCCACTGGCCAGGTCCCCTGACCATGAGTCATAGTTATTCAGAACATTGCTTGAGAATAACTTTACAAGGCATTAAAAGCACAAAAGATTTTAATGACTGACCCAAATGGTCTGGAATTGTAAGTGCTTCCAAGAATCCATGCTTATGTTGTTTTATTCCATGTGCTTGATGTTTAGAGGCATGTGAAGGATACATAATATTTCTTTTTACTTGAGGAGATAATTTATAACTCAGTATGATGATGGGTTTGAATCTCAAATTTGTCTGTTATTCATATTTAATACATCTTGGTAAACTTTATTTTCAGATCCTTAACTGTATTGTGAAAAAGAAAAAGTATGGTATTTTAACCCTTGGATCAAGCTCAAGTTGTTGAGCTCTTTTCAATTCTGATTAAGTACAATTACAGGATGTGGGAGGGAATTTCAAAATATTCAAGTGGTTCTCGAAGTCTGAGACTGGAAACAAATCACAGAACCACTTTTCATCTTGTCAGTTGCCGACATC
Organism: Neogale vison; assembly: GCF_020171115.1. NCBI lineage: Eukaryota > Metazoa > Chordata > Mammalia > Carnivora > Mustelidae > Neogale > Neogale vison. The sequence continues at coordinate 128,335,963 of NC_058101.1, forward strand.
ATGCTTAAAGAATTCTTATAGCAAAACAAATGCCTGTTTAGAGTATTAGCCGTTCTGTTCCTTGGTATCAATTCAAAGCAGTAGTTCCTACAAAGAACGTTGGAAAATATGCAATCATCATTTTAAAAATATATACATGTGCAAAATTCATTATTACTCAGGCTGTTCATATCTCACAAAGATAATACTATGACACATTTCAAAACCCACGTTTCCTGGGCCAAAAGGCATTAGTCCAGGCCTAAACAATGTTGAGATTATAAAGATATATCTGGATTTCATCTAGCATAAAAGCAGCTATGAATCTGAGCAGAATGATTTTGGTATATTATTGCTGATTTTCAGATATGCTGAGGAAAAGCCATAAGATTTAGTGGCAGACAAGCCTCTATTCACACATCTAGTCGAGTATTTCTTCAGCTTTAGCTTCACTTTAGGATCAACTGGGGAACTCTTATAAATCCCTGTACCTACCTAGTTCAAACCCCAAACCAATTAAATCAAACACACTAGTAGTGGGGGCCCGGGCATCAGTCTTTTTTTATAACCTTCCAAGATTCCCCATATAAAGCCAAGGTTAAGAATGACTGCTCTAGTTATAGTCTGCTGGTATGGCCAAGAGTGTGGGAGCTATCTTTGGGAGTGCTGATAAGTGCTGGATGGCTAAAAGCAGCATTTACTATTAATATAGGCTGGCACTTTTCTAAGTGCTTTCCTCATAGTAACATTTAATCCACCCAAATGGGTAGAAACTATTATTATTTCACAGATGAAGAAAGAGATAGGTCATACAACTAGGAATGGAAAATGGGGATTCCATTGTTCATTTAACAAACCATGTTTAAGTTCATATAATACACCCAAGACAGTGTCAAAATACTGTCAAAATCGGAGTCTCCAAATGTGATAAACAAGGAGATGCATTCTACCAATAAACACCAAATTATGAGCAACTGCCTTCTCACATGTGCTAGAATTCAACATGAAAAAATAATGCAGCCCTCAATAATATCCTGGAAAAACTGTCAATGTAACTGAATTAATAGATAAAGCTAACGAAAGGTGACCAAAATTCTATTTCCATTGATTTATGTCTGACTTCCAAGAGGTCAGCAAAGTAGAATCATAGCCACTGTGATTCTAGCAACACTGAACCAAATTGTAACCATACTATTCACACACATTTAGCACCCAGATTAAGCAATGTAGAAGGAATAGAACTCATAAGAGCTGAATAAGGATTCCAAAGTGTAATTCATATTCTCTCTAACCCTCTGGAAATGGAGTACTGTTTAAGACATGCTTATAATCCCAGGGTAAGGCAACCACAATTAAAATGACTTCATTTATGTGCAGTATAAGAAACATGTTTCTCCTTATCCTACATCCTGGTGCTGACTTTCTGTGTTCACAAAGAAAACGCATAAAAAGACCATTGAAGACTGAAGCTACATTTATGCCACTGTTTACATGAAAAGTATTTCCTATACTTAAGAGAATCCTACAGGTTGAAAAGCAACAGTTTGAAGATATTACATACATTATCCCTGATGTCTAGAGATGAACAAACCAATTAAGACCCAAATCCAAATTAAAATGGCTTTATATAAGTAAATTTCAGAAAATTAATAGATGTGAGTTTGAAAAAAAATTCTTGATTACCTACAATTGTTATTTTAGGACCGTCAAAAAGAGTTAATGCCACATTCAAAAACTTTCACCATTTTCTGGTAAATCTAAAATGAGGTCTTTATTTCCTTAGCTATTTCACCATTTGAAAGTATTTCCAAAGGGGTTTTATGCTATTCAGAGTCATTTATAATACAGTGTGAATTAATCACTTAAGAGTAAGATTTTCTATGGTTTTAAGAAAGAGACCTGGGTCCTGAGACCTGGAAAAGGTGGGGAGAAGAGCTGATATCCAGAATGGAAGAAACAGAATGTGTACAATCTGTGGGAATGTCAACGGCAAAGTCAATCATTTCACAAGTTTATCTTGGAACCACTTTCAATAAGAAAGCAGGAGGCATCTGAGAAGGGAAACTAGAAAAAAATTTATTTTCTTTTGTTTTTGATAATACATATTTCCTATGGCTAATTAAGACTATGATTTTTATGATACACAGAGTACAGACATTTTAATTATAGGTAACTCCTTTAGCACTGAGCAAAATATGGAAACAACTCTAATGAAATCCTTAAAAAAGAACAAAGAGAAGAAGAAAAAAAAGGGGGAAAGAAGAATTCATATCATCATCACCATCATCCTCATGCCCATCGTCATAATTTGGCTCAATAAACCACCAGAGAGATTAGGTGCTTCGTGAAGTTGGGCCAAATGAGGCAAGATTGATCGCAAAGAAACAAATTGGCGTAAATTTAAAAAGTCACTGAGCTGACCATACTGAAATGCAGAGAAAGCACACCAATACATGAAGATTCAAACATGTAATAAAAATCAGATTTAAAAAATGAGGTTTAAGAAGCAAAGAATAAACAGAAACCCATGATGATCTCTAAATGATAGAAATATTGAAGTAATTTGAAAAAATATTATGCATAATATAAAGGTAACTTCATATGCTTAAAGAAAACACTGCTGATTCTTATCATGGTACTGATGCCGAAAGCAACGCCTCATACTCTTGCTGTCACTCTCAATTATGAAATTTAGATTCATTTCTCCAAAAAGAGATGGAAATAAGGAAGAGAAGGTGAGAATTGTGACCCTCACAAATTTAAAAAAGTTAATTTCTGCAATAAATATGAGGAGAAAATATCAACTCTAGAAATTAAATATCCCATTCTTAAGACAGTAAGTGCAATGTGGCAATAAATGAAATATTCCCAATCACTGAGGAAACATTTTAAGAGATAAATTTGAGATAGGCTGGAAAAATCACCATGTCAGTTCCCAGTGCTGTAAAACAAATCTCCCCAAAACTTAGTGACACAAAACTATAGCAATGCAATTATTTCACATGATTCCTATTTGTTAAGAATCCATAAGCAACTTCTCTGGGCAGATGTGGCTCAGATTCCTTCATGATGCTCTAGTCAGACTGTAGGTCTAAGTGGAGTAGCTGGCGGCTGAGCAACCATCTCTCCCTTTGTGCGGTCTCCTAGCTTTTCTGTGTGAGCTCTGCAGATGGAATCTTTTGGACTTCCTTACAGCATGATGATCTCAAGACAGTGGGATTACTCACATTAGCTCAGGACTCCAAAGCAAGTTTTCCAGTAAGCAAGGTGAAGGCTGAATTTCCTTTTATGATCTAGCCCTGGAAGGCACTAACAACACTTCCGTCATAATTTTTAGTCAAAATAACTTCAGCATTTGGGCACCTGGGTAGCTCAGTTGGTTAAACATCTGCCTTTAGATCAGGTCATGATCCCTGGACCCTGCCCTGCCAGGAGACTGCTTCTCCCTCTTCTCCTCCTCTGCTCTTTCCCCCTGCTCATGTTCAAGTGTTCCATGCATACACACGCACTCTCTCAAATAAACAAAGTCTTTTAAAAATTAAGAAAAAAAAAAAAAGCTTTAACAGTCTTCTCTGTTTCAAGTGCATGGGATATAAATCTAATCTCTCCTTGGAAGGAGTATGAAAGACATTGCCAGCAGATCATGCAGGTGGGAGACACCATGGAGATCATCTTTGGAAAGTATAATCTATCATGGCAGTTTTCCATGCCACATGACCTTTGGATAATATGTCTTTCATATTTCTTCCATTGAAAGGTTAGCTTTATATCCCATGCTAACTTATTTTTTGCTAGACTCTGGCAACAATAAAGATGCTAATAGAATAAAATAGCAAAGTATTTCATTTAGTACTATCATTACTCCCATTTATAGTTAAAAATTTATAGTTTAAAAAAGGGAGCTTCAGAAAGTCTACTTAGCATGTTCAAGAGCACACTGCAAATAGCTAATATAACCAATCACCTTCATAAATCACTTTATCACTGAATTCTTATTTATTATAATGGTCTACTTCTCAAAACACTTTTAAGTGGAAGCTCAGCAGTAGACCCACCAAAATTGATGGGAAAATGTGAGGATGCCCCCACGAATGTCTCGCCAGCACTGCAAAGATCAGATTCTTCTCTTGTCCATCAGTACTGCTCTACAGTATATTATTTAAAATTTCGTTCATATCTCTTTCCCATTCCATATCAGTTGTTACAATTTTATTTTAACTTTATTTAATCTAATGTCAGTCTTCTTACTCCTAGCAAGTAACCAAGTCTCCAATTTAAAAAAGAAAATACCGTCTGATATAAATTCCTTCAAATTCCCTCCACTCCGTATCAGGTTTATTTTGAACCATGTATCTCTTTTCATTGGATTCCTACTTCTACTCAAAGCTAATTCCTTCCCTTGTACTTAGGATCCCCTCCCTTCCTGTCTGCTTTGAGAATTTTCTGTCTTAATTATGTCCATTTATTTTACCTTCTACTTCTTTTCTCTATTGGATCTTTCTCTTCCTTTTAAAAACAAGTTCACATTCCTTATTCTGGAAAAAATAACCCTGCCCTAGTCTCTTTCCTTCTCATTTATGCTGCTTCCCCTTCTAGGTTTCCTTTCAGGTCCAAACTGCTTATCACAATGGTTTACACTGCATGGATTCCCTTTATTATATCCTTCTTACTCTGACTCATTTTAGTCTGGTTTCAGGTCTCATTTCCTCCAAGCTATTCTTTAAAATGACACAGCTCTTTAATGCAACTTTGTGACTAGGAATATGACAGTTGCATATGTATCCTTTCTTAGTAAATATCCTTCTCATAGCATTTATCCCAGGGTGAGTATTTGCCATGGTAAAGTTTTTACCTGATGCATTTTATCGGCTTCTCACTAAAAGTATTTATTGCCTTTCCTTTGTGTTTATGCCCAGAAGTGGAGATGCTGGATCATATGGTAGTTCTATTTTTAATTTATTAAGCAACCGCCATATGTTTTCCATAGTGGCTGCACCAGTTTACATTCCTGCCAATAGTTTACAAGAGTTCCTTTTCCTTCTCATCCTTACCAGTATTTGTTATGCCTTATTGTTTTGATAATAACCATCCTAACAAGTGTGAAGTGATAACTCATTGTGTTTCTAATATGCATTTCCCTAGTGATTAATGATGTTGAGTGTCATTTCAAGTACCTGTTGGTCATTTATATGTTTTCTTTGAAAAAATGTCTATTTAGTTTCTTTGCATATTTTTTAGTTGGGTCATTCAGGTAGTTTGTTTCTTTGCTATTGAGTTATATGAATTCCTTATATATTTTGGATATTAACCCTTATCAGATATGTGGCTTATAAATATTTTCTCCCATTTGATATGTTCCCTTTTCATTTTATCTATGGTTCCCTTTGCTGTGTAAAAGATTTTTAGTTTGATATAGTCCCACTTGTTTGTTTTTGTTTTTGTTGCCTTTGCTTTTGTTGTAAAATCCCCTTAAAAAGCATTGCTAAGTTCATTGTCAGGGATTTTACCACCTCCTCTTTTTTTGGAGTTTTATAACTTCAGGTCTCATATTTAGGTTTTTAATTCATTTGGAGTTAATTTTTGTATATTGTGTAAGATAATGGCCCAGTTTCATTCTTTTGGATATGGCTGTCCAGTTTTCCCAACACTATTTATTGAAAAGACTATCCTTACCCCATTGTATTTTCTGGGCTCCTTTGTCAAAAATTAATTGAACATATATGTGTGGTTTATATCTGGTCTATTTTGTTCCGTTGATTTATATTTGTCTGTTTTTATACCAATGCCATTCTGTTTTATTGAATTTAACTTTATAATATAGTTGGAAATCATGCAGTATGATGCCTTCTACTTTGTTTTTTCTTAAATTTGTTTTGGCTACTCAGGACATTTTGTAGTTCCATATAAGTTTTAGGATTGATTTTCTCCCACAAATGAAAAAAAATCATTATCTCAAAGAAATATCTGTACTCTTTTTTTTAAAGATTTTATTTATTTATTTGACAGAGAGAAAGATCACAAGTAGGCAAAGAGGCAGACAGAGAGAGAAGGCGAAGCAGGCTCCCCACTGAGCGGAGAGCCTGTTGCGGGGCTTGATCCCAGGACCCTGAGATCATTACCTGAGCCGAAGGCAGAGGCTTAACCAATGGAGCCACCCAGGCACCCATCAAAGAGATATCAGTACTCTTATGTTCATAGAACATTATTTACAGTAGTCGAAGTATGGAAGCAACCATAGTCTGTCAATGGATGAATAGTTGTTTGTTTGTTTGTTTTTAATATGAGATATATAAATGTAGCCATAATTTAAAAAAAAAAATGGAATGAAAATCCTGTCATCCATAGTCTCATGGATAGATGAACCTGGAGGGCATTAGCTTAAGTGTAATAAGCCAGAGAGAGAAAAACAAATACTTCATAGTATTTTTGTATGTGGGATTCAAACAAATAAACAACAACAACAACAAAACCATAGAACTCATAAAAAAGGAAGTAGAAAAGTGGTTGCTAGGTACAGGGAGGTGAAGAAATAAGAAAAGTATGTCAAAGGGTACAAACTTTCAGTTATAACATGAACAAAGTCTGGGGCTCTAAAATGTAACATGATCACTATAGTAGATAACACTGTATTGTATAATTGAACTTTGCTAAGAGAGTAGAACTTAAATGTTCTTACTGAAAGAAGAAAGGAAGGGAGGAAGGAAAGAAGGAAGGAAGGAAGGGAGGGAGGAAGGAAGGAAGGAAGAAAGAGGTAAATATGTGAGGTGATGGAAGTGTTAATTACCTCTATGGGAAGACTGCTTTTACAATGTAGACATGTATCAAATCATCATGTACATTTAAATATCTTATAATCATATTTGTCAAGTGTACCTCAATAAAGAAAAAAAATAGCCTCATGACTTAAAATACAGCTAGAAGAGTGAGGACAAAAATGTTTTCACTTCTCTACTACTCTTAAGCCTACCTGGCTTTCAGAGTTCAAATTTTACACATAATTAATATGCAGATGCTGCCTATAGTTAAGTGCTTATCCTTTGAAGTCCAGCATGGCAAGCTCAGCCAAAGAGTCAGGAGTACTAGGAAAGGTTATAATGACGTATTTTATCATTACTGTCCTCACAGGCAGGGCTGGCCACTGTCTTAGTCTGCTCAGCTTCCATAACAAAATACAATAGAATGAGTGGATTAAAGAAGAGAAATTTATTTCTCACAGTGCTGAAATCTGGAAAGTCTAAGATCAAGGTGTCAGCATATTTGGTTCCAGCTGAGCACTCTCTTTCTGGCTTACAGACACCACCTTCTCACAGTGTCCTCACTTTGCCTTTCCTCAGTATACACACACAAAGAGAGGAAATGATTTCTCTTTTTTATTTTCTTAAAAGTTCACTAATACCATTGTGAGAATTCAACCCTTATGACCTAATATAACCCTAACTACATTCCAAAAGCTGCACCTCTTTTGCATACCATAACATTGCGAGTTTGGGATTTAATATATGAATTTAGGGAAGATACAAAAATTCAATAATAGCTATCTTGTTGGTTCCAAAATTCCCAAGACTAACAACTGCAGTTAGTCATGATTGCAGTTCAGTTCAGAATTATGAACTTCCTCATGAGCTCTGAGTGTGACAAGAACCATAAATGGTAGTTTTTGTTCCAAGGTTAATGTCAGGCTTGTGGTAATCACCAACATTCTACATCATACATGAATAAGTCTCTGAAATTTTCACAATCTTGGGTCATGGTGAATCTTTATTAGCTTTGAGTATTCTTGTGGATTCCAAATTAGGACATATTGAAGAATAGCAACCAAAGAGGTAGATGCCTAGGTAAAGACAGGGGATTGAGCATAAATATTTAATTTTAACCCTTCCTGGGATTACACCAAAACTACAACTAAAATATTTTTTTTCTTTAAATCATAGGAGCTCCTGGGTGGCAGAGTCAGTTAAGCGTCTGACTCTTGATCTCAGCTCAGGTCTTGATCTCAGGGTCATGAGTTCAAGCCCCCCACTGGCTTCCATTCTGGGCATGGAGCTTACTTAAAAATAGGCATATTCCAGTAGACACACAGATCAAAGAAACAAAAGAAAGAGCCCAGAAATAAACCCACAATAAAAATTAACTTATGACAAAGATGACAAGAAAATATAGTGGGGAAAAGACTTGACAGTGCTGGATTTCAAAGTAGAAGTTTCAAGGTCTCATTTCCATTGATGGCATCTGATCATCTTGTGGCCACAAATCCTAGGCTTATTTCTAGGAGTTACATAACAAACAATGCATAATTCCCTAATGGAAAAACTAAGAAAAGAGAATGGGATTTTCTCCTTTGTCTTAGCTAGTCTGTTAATCCTATTGTTGGACCAGGGATTTGTAGGTCTAGATTTATATCATAAATTGAGATCCAGTCCAGATCCGTATGGAGTTCAGCATGATGCTACCATTCAGCATATGACCAAATTTACTAGCTCTGTGGGGCAAGCCAAGAAGGCTTTGGATGCGGCATTAAATCACCTCTTCAGAGATGTAGTAGGTGGGGGTGAAAGGAACCATCTGGGAGGTACACCAATCTGGCAATCAAAGAATGGTAGACAAAGGATAAGTAATCAATAGTAATGCATTGCCACACAAATTGATCAGTACAGATGAATTTCCAGTTATGTAAAGACTATCACCTAGAATGAACTAACATAACTCTTGGAGGGGAAAGTTATCAAAAAGATAAAGAGGCTTTATCTGAATTATTATCTGACTAGGAAAATTGGAAGCCTAAGTAAATGCTCAAGGGTAAATTGTATATTAGATCCTGAGATAATAAAACAAACTGGACATAAGCAGATTGAAGAAGAATCAGAGAATTTCATGAATTTCAAATACCTAAATATTTGTTTTATGAAGCAGAATTAGAATTGTTTCTAAGATCTCTTATTTTTATAAATGGGTATAACCCACTGAATCTATACCTGGATTAGTCCACAAGGAAGGATGGATCTCCACTCAAATTTGGTTCATATGTAGAGATGGTGTGTTACTATGCACACACTAAGAGTGCATGGAAAGTTTTATTACTCACATAACGAAGCTCTCCAGGGAAAGAAGTTCAGGTTCCCAGGCAGGTCTGAAAAGGGCTTGAGGACAGCAGGGAAAGGATATAAGCTTAGCTTTTACTGTAATGAAGCAGTGGAGCTGGAGCAAGGAGTCCCTCAAGCAGACCAAGGTTTGTGTAGTTCAATCTTTCTGCTGGTGTCAAAGGAGGAAATAAACTGGATTTTCTTATAAGTTTACCCAGATGTAGGGTAAAGTGAGTGATGGAGTTTGAAAGCTGTCAACAACCAAACATCAATAATAAGGTCAGATTCTTTTTTACAATCTAATATACTGAATTTTGAAATAGTAGAAGTTATACTTAAGAAGAAAAATCTTATTTAAAAAAAAATCTTATTTTCCCAGATTGTAAATATTAAAATGATGAAGAATTTATGGAAGGTTGACTATTGTCTTCTTGAGATTCTATGGCTATACCTTTGCATGATAAATAAGGTACCTTAGAAACATCTAATTATTTCTTATGGATTAAACAAAGATGGTCTCAAATGCAGAACTTTAGAAAAATATTAAAACTGGTTTTGTACAACACATGATACAATATTTGTGTTATAAGAGTTAAATAATAACTAAATCAGATGAATATTTTTACCACTGTTTCACTTTCAAATCTGTTACGCCCTGCATTAAAGAGTACCAGTCAGTGCCCAATGTACTATTTTCTGAGAAAAAAGTAATCACACATATATGTCAGAAATAAAACTAGCTAAGGGTTACCATAAAGGCAAGTGAATAAATATGCATGTTTACTATTTTTGTCAGGGTATGTACTTTTAGCTCTGAACAATGCTTCAAACTTAAATATGATGACAAACTAAATGATAACCTATGACTACCTGAAATCCTACAACTGAAGGAGCTAGGTTGAAATTGACAATACTACAAAATAGTGTATAGCTGACCCTTGAACGATATGGTTTCAACTGCACAAGTCTGCTTACATGTGGATATATTTTAATAAATAGAATACAGTAGTGTAAGTGTATTTTCTTTTCCTCATGAGTTTATTAATAACATTTTCCTTTCTTTTGCTTACTTTATTGAAAGGTTATAGATTACAGTGCCTAATACAAATAACATACCAAATATATGATTTTTGTGGGTTTTTTTGTTTTCTGTTTTTTATAAAATTGCTTTGTTGTATTTTTTTTAAAGACTTTTATTTATTTATTTGACAGATCACAAGTAGGCAGAGAGGCAGGCAGAGAGAGAGAGGAAGAAGCAGGCTCCCCACTGAGCAGAGAGCCCTATGCGGGCTTGATCCCAGGACCCTAGGATCATGACTGAGCTGAAGGCAGAGGCTTTAACCCACTGAGCCACCCAGGTGCCCCCATACCAAATATATGTTAATGGACCATTTGTGTTATCAGTAAGGCTACCTGTCAACAGTGGAATACCAGGAGTTAAGTTTTTGGGGTGTCAAAACTTATACATGGATGAGAGGCAGTGTCTATGGAGACTTCTCTTCAGGAAATAGATGTTGGCTGGTGCCACTTCCTTACATGGTCCTTCAGCGTAATAATGGAGCTATGGTGAGAAGCAGCACAGCATTGACACTGGCTCCCTAATTTGCTCACATTAAACCCCCTCCCCTTTGCTCGGGTGGGACTGCCCTTCTCAGTCATGCTTGCCTCAGTCCCAGTGGGGTAGGCTCCTCCTATGGAAGACCAGCACAAACCACTGCCCACACAATATCTCTAGAGCAAGGAGTTTTAAAGGTCAGCAGTCTTGGATAAAATACAGGCAGGAGAACACTGCACTGCTCCTGGAGAGAAGGCAGGCAGAAAAACCAGAGGCAGACAGCGTGGGAACACAGAACTGAGAAATTCTCCTAGAATGGCAAATAATCTCCCTCTTTGTACAAAGAGGGAGATTATTTGCCATTCTAGGAGAATCACTGTTTTCATCAGAATCGCTGTTCACAGAGATGACTCTGCAGCAGCAAAGGAACTGACTGGTGCCATTTCCCTCCCCTGTCCTTCAGCATAAACACATAGCTACCTGAAGGAAAAGCTCAGTGCTGACAACTTCTATACACTAAGCTCCTAACCCTTACCCCACCCTTGTGTTCTAAAGAAACTGCCCTTCTCAGTCAAGCTTGTCTCAGTCCCAGAGTAGTGGGTCCATCCCCCAGAAGAGCAGTACAAACCCCTACCCACACCACATCTTCCAACCAGAAAGTTCTTGCAGTGCCTTGATTATGGTGGAGGTATTGTCAGGTCTCACTTCACAAGCACATCAAAGCACATCTAGTTAAAACTTGCCACATTCAGGCCAGGGACCAAACACTGCTCACAACAGGCAATGAAAGCCTCTGTAGACAACTGGCCTAAAAGATAAAGCAACCACAACACAGCAGCATAGTATTCGCACCACACTCTGGAGAAAGTCCCTGAATCCTCAGGCACTGGGCACTACATGACTTCTTCATAACGCCATTACTTTTAGGAACAGAAGAAATAACTGGCTTTTCCAATATATAGAAGAAGATGGACTTAGACAAAATGCCAAGATGGAGGAATTTATCCCAAATGAAAGAACAAGATATAAGCACAGGAAAAAGATAAATAAAGAAACATAAGTAACATATCTGATGGAGAATTTAAAGCAACAATCATAAAGATACTCATTGGACTTGAGAAAGGAATAGAAGACATCAGAGAGATCCTATCCACAGAGATAAAAGTCAAAAAGGAATCAATTTGAAATGAAGAATGCAATAAATGAGATTGGAAACTGACTTGATGCAATGAACAGCAGGCTGGAAGAAGCAGAGGAGTGAATTAGTGATATAGAAGGCAAAATAATGGAAAATAATGAAGCCAAGGGAGTGGCATGTTATTTTCAAAGTGCTGAATGAGAAAAATCTGCAGCATAGAATATTCTATCCAGAAAGACTATCATTCAGAGTAGAAGGAGATATAAAGAGTTTCCCAGACAAACAAAAACTAAAGGAGTTTGTGACCACTAAACCAGTCTTTTAAGAAACTGTTAAAGGGGATTACTTAGGTGCAAAGAAGATGCCAAAAGTGAGAAAGACAAGAAAGGATCAGAGAAAATCTCAAGAAACAACGACAAAACAAGAAATAAAATGGCACTAAGTACATACTTATTAATAATTACTTTGAATATAAGTGGACTAAACACTACAATCAAAAGATGTAGGGTGTCAGAATGAATTTAAAAAAAAAAAAGACCTATCTCTATGCTGTCTATAAGAGATTCATTTGAGACCTAAAGGCCACTGCAGATGGAAAGTGAGGGGGTAGAGAAACACTTATTACGCAAATGGAAAGCCAGCATAGACATACTTATGTTGGACAAACTAGACTTTAAAAAAAAGACTGGAATGAAAAGACAAAGAAGGGCATTATATAATCTTAGAGGGGATGATCCAACAAGAAAATTTAACTGTAAATATTTATGCTCTCAACATGGAAGCACCCAATATATAAAATATTTAACAACAAACATGAAGGAACTCATTGATAAAAGCGCAATAATAGTAGGAGAGTTTTACACCCTACTTACACCAACAGACAGATCATCTGAACAGAAAATAAACAAGGAAAGAACAGCTTTGAATGACATACTGGACCAGATGGATTTAAAAGATATATTCAGAACATTACATGTTCTGTAATCAGAACACACATTCTTTTTAAATGTACATGGAATATTCTGCAGAACAGATCACATAGTAGATCACAAAACAGGCCTCAATGAATCTAAAAATGTTGAAATCACACCATGCACCTCTTCTGACAATAATACTAGGAAACTAAAAGTCAACCACAAGAATAAATTTGGAAAGACCACAAATACATGGAAGCTACACATCATGCTGCTAAATGATGAATGGGTCAACCAGGAAATCAAAGAAAAATTACAAAAATACATGGAAACAAATGAAAATGAAAACACAATTGTCCAAAACCTTTGGAATGCAGCAAAAGTGGTCATAAGAAGGAAATATATAACAATACAGGCCTACCTCAAGAAGCAAGAAAAATCTCAAATAAACAACTTAACCTTACACTTAAAGGAGCTAGGAAAAGAATAATAAACAAAGCCTAAAGCCAGCAGAAGAAAGGAAATAATAAAGATTAGAGCAGAAATAAATTATATAGAAACTAAAAAAACAAACAAAGAAACAAACAAAAAAACCCACAAATAATAGATCCTATCAGTGAAACCAGGAGCTGGTTCATGGAAAACATAAAAGAAAAAAGAAAGAAGACAAATAAATAAAAATCACAAGTGAGAGAGGAGAAATAACAACCAACATCACAGAAATACAAACAATTATGAGAGAATATTATGGAAAACTATATACCAATAAATGGACAACCTGGAAGGATTGGACAAATTCTTAGAAAAATATAAACTTCCAAAACTGAAAGAGAAATAAATAGAAAATTTGAACAGACTGATAAACAGCAAAGAAATTGAATCAGTAATCAAAAAACTCCCAAAAAACAAAAGTCTGGAGCCAGATGAATTCACATACTTATTCTACCAACATTTAAAGAAGAGTTAATACCTATTCTCAAACTGTTCAAAAATTAGAAGGGGAAGGAAATATTCCAAATGCATTCCATAAAGCCAGCATTACCCTGATACCAAAACCAGATAAGGACTCCACTAAAAAAGAAAACTACAGGCCAATATCTCTGATGAACATGGATGCAAAAATTCTTAACAAAATAGTATAAAATTAAATCCAACAGTACATTAAAAGAATCATTCACCACAACCAAGTGGGATTTATTCCTGGGTTGCAAGGGTGGTTAAATATTCACAAATTAATCAGCATGATATATCACATTAATAAAAGAAAGGATGAGAACCATATGGTCATTTCCACAGATGCAGAAAAATCATGGACAAAGTACAACATCCATTCATAATAAAAATTCTCAACAAAGTAGGCTTAGAAGGAACACACCTCAGCACCATAAAGGCCATATATGAAAAACCCACAGCTAATATCTTCAATTGGACAAAGAGAGCTTTTCCTCTGTGGTCAGGAACAAGACAGGGATGTCCACTCTCAGCACTTTATTTAATATAATAATGGAAGTCTTCACTACATCAGACAATGAAAAGAAACAAAACATGTGCAAATCAGCAAAGAAGTCAAACTTTCATTATTTTCAGACGACATGATACTCCCTATAAAAAATCCCAAAATATTCCACCAAAATACTACTAGAATTGATAAATGAATTCAGTAAAGTCACAGGATATAAAATCAATGTACAGAAGTCTCTTGCATTTCTGTACATCACTAATGAAACAGCAGAAAGAGAAATCAAGGAATCAATTCCATTTACAATTGAACCAAAAACAGTAAGAAACCTAGGAATAAACCAAACCAAGGAAGTGAAATCAATGGTCAACTAATCTTCAACAAAGTGGAAAAGAATATCCAATGGAAAAAGGTCAGTCTCTTCAACAATGGTGTTGGGAAAACTGGAGATCAATATGTAAAAGTATGAAACTGGACCACTTTCATGCACCATACACAAAAATAAATTCAAAATGGATGACTTGAAGCCAAAATGTAAGACTTGAAGCTATCAAAATCTTAGAGGAGAACACAGGCAGTAACCTCTTTGATACTGGTTGTAGCAGCTTCTTTTAAGAAAAGTCTTCAGAGGCAAGGGAAACAAAAGCAAAAATAAATTATAGGGACTACATCAAAATAAAAAACTTCTACACAGTGAATGAAACAGTCAACAAAACTAAAAGAAAACCTATGTAATAGGAGAAGATATTTATAAATGACTTATCTGGTAAAGGGTTAGTATTTAAAATATATAAAGAACTTATCAAACTCAACACCCAAAAAAATAATTCAGTTGAAAAATGGGCAGAAGACATAAATAGACATTTCTCCAAAGAAGGCATCCAGATGGCCAATAAACATATGAAAAGAAGCTCAACATCACTGATCATCAGGGAAATACAAATCAAATCAACAGTGAGATATCACCTCACACCTGTCAGAATGACTAAAATCAACAACACACACACAAAAAAAAAAACCAAAAAAACAAAACAAAACAACAACAAAAAAACAGAACTAGTGAGGACATAGAGAAAGGGGAATGCTTTTGCACTATTGTTGGGAATGCACACAGGTTCAGCCACTCTGAAAAAACAGTATGGAGGTTCCTCAAAAAGTTAAAAATAGAGCTACCCTATGTTCCAGCAATTGCACTGCTAGGTATTTATACTAAGGATACAAAATGCTAATTCAAAGTGATACATGTACCCTGACATTTATAGCACAATTATCTACATTAGCCCAACTATAGAAACAAGCGACATGTCCATCAATTGATGAATAGATAAAGAAGATGTGGTATTACCTGATGGAATATTACTCAGCCATGAAAAATAATGAAATCTTGCTATTTGCAATGACTATGGAGCTAGAGAGTATTAAGCTAAGCAAAATAAGTCAGTCAGAAAAAGGCAAATACCATGACTTCACTCATATGTGGAACTTAAAACACAAAACAAACACATGGAAAGAAGAGAGAGAAAGAGACAAATCAAGAAACAGTCTCTTAACTATAGAGAACAAAGAGATGGTTACCAGAGGGAAGTTTGGTGGGGGGATAGGTAATATAGATGAAGGGAATTCAATATGTATGCCTATTATGATGAGCACAGAATAATGTATAGAAATGTTGAATCATATATTGTACACTTGAAACTAATATTACACTGCATGTTATCTAATTGGAATTTAAATAAAAACATTTATAATAGTTATATGTGGATTTTCATCTATGTGAGGGGGTTCTGTGCCTCTAATTCCCATGTTGTTTGAGGGACAGATGTACTTAGATCCACCTAACAGAATGATCTTCTATATTCCTCAATAATTTCAAGAGGAGGATTAAATCAAGCACATGTGTGCTATACCCACAAAGCTATTTGGTACACACCCACCTCACCAATCTTTTTGAGAGATCAAAAATTACTTAAGCAGAGGGTCTGACTTTGCTGATCCATCATTCTTGGTCATTACACATATGGTTCCCAGGTGAGTTAACAGTTTAAAGCTGTGTATACTTAAGACTACCAGAACTCCTCTGCTATCCTGAAGTAATCAATGTATCCAATCACATGCTACTAAAAAAGCAGCATTACAATATGCTAGTACATTGCAATCGGACATGGAACAAGTACCAGCCCTAACAAATCTTCAGCCCAGTATCGTTCTCAATATCGTTTTCAAAAAGTTTCAAACTGAAGAGAAAATTCTCACGCTACCACTTCAGTTAAACAATTCCACAATAATGCAGCTCTCCTCTTAATTTTCAATCTATGCTTTTAGTTAAAGGTGCATTTGAAGATTAAACCTTTCTCTGTATATATTTCATTCCAATAGAAGTACCTAGTACTTATTTTGTGATAGCTGCTTAATATTTTTATACCTTTTTTACTCCATTTCTTGGCAACATGTTTACTTAAACTTTATGAAGGGTCAGAGAGTTTTTTCATTCCAGTTTCACACATGGTGCTTCAGCATGGAGTTTGGAACTAATCACTGGGAAAGAAGGGAAGAGATGAGAAGCTAGAAGTCGATCACTGAAACATTGCATTTTGAAGCTGAATTCAATAAAGCAATCATTGGCTGTTCTGATAATCCTGCAAAAATTATTGGTGATGAACTAGAATTAAAGGTAATTAAGTAGAAATAGCCTACTCCAATAAAAATCTGTAGTTAACTTTTTACTCATGTATACTTAGTAAAGAAACAGGAAACTATTTAAAAAAAATTAAAATCACATAATCCTTTCATCTAGTAATATCTTCCTACTATAAACATGCTAGAGTTTTACTTCCAATAATATTAGTTTTTATGGGGACGCCTGGGTGGCTCAGTGGGTTAAGCCGCTGCCTTCGGCTCAGGTCATGATCTCAGGGTCCTGAGATCGAGTCCCGCATCGGGCTCTCTGCTCAGCAGGGAGCCTGCTTCCCTCTCTCTCTCTCTCTCTGCCTGCCTCTCTGCCTACTTGTGATCTCTCTCTGTCAAATAAATAAAATCTTTAAAAAAAAATATTAGTTTTTATGTGTGTGTGAGAATGTGTCCCTAAAAATATTTCTGTACATTTATTTCTGCATATAAAGATAAATATGCAAATAGAAGTATGCTGCTAACTTTCACTTTACTTAGTGTTATACCATAATTTTCCATGCTATTAAATTTCCATAAAAAAAACTAATTTGGGGGTGCCTTGGTGGCTCATTCAGTTAAACAACAAACTCTCTTGATTTCAGCTCGTTCATGATCTTAGGGTCCCGGGATCAAGCCCTTTGTCCAGCTCCACACTCAACCTCTCCCTCAGCCCTTCTCCTGGCTCGTGCATGCACTCACACACACACTCTCTCTCTCTCTAAAATAAACAGTCATTTTAAAAAATCTAATTTTACATAACTACAAAATTTTCCATTTTATCAATATGCTACAAATTATTTCCCCTATTATTGAACATTAAGTTTGTGTCAAAGGAAAGGGTTGAATGTCTTTCTCATAAATAACATGTCAACTGTCATATTTTTGTATTTAAAGATTTGTACTCATATCCTGGTATTTCCTTTGAATATAAGAAATACTCTTCTGGGTCACAATATTTTGCCATTACACACTTAATCCATAGTTCCTCACAAATGTGTTGCAAAAGTTTACAATCCCATCAGCAGTTCATCATAATGGCTTTGCACCACACCCTTAACCATCCCTGAAATTTCCTTCTTAAAAAAGAACTTCTAGGGGCGCCTGGGTGGCTCAGTGGGTTAAGCCGCTGCCTTCGGCTCAGGTCATGATCTCAGGGTCCTGGGATCGAGTCCCGCATCGGGCTCTCTGCTCTGCAGGGAGCCTGCTTCCTCCTCTCTCTCTCTCTGCCTGCCTCTCTGCCTACTTGTAATCTCTCTCTGTCAAATAAATAAATAAAATCTTTAAAAAAAAAAAAAAAGAACTTCTACAATGTTATAAAAAATCATGATACTCTATTTCAAGATTATGTTAGATGTTCCTATGATTATTTTTCTATGACTTCTACGAAGCCAGGTATATTTCCTTTCTGTGATGTAGTACTCCATGTTCTTTTCATATTTTTATATTGAGCTACTAAAGAGCTTTTAGTTATTATTTATTTGTAGGGATATGGTTTCACTGGGTGTGGTGAAAAAATAATGAATACTGTTTTTCTGAAAATAAATAAATTGAAAAAAAATAAAGTATTAAAAATATGGAAAAAAAACTAAGTATTTTTAAGTTCTATGTCCACTGTCTAAAATCAAATGCATCTACTTCAAATAAGCTTTAGTAACTCTCCTATATTTCTAAATAATCAAAAGATTAGACATAGAAAAGAATACATCAAAAGAGCATTTCTTGCGTTCTTCTTTCACAGTGACCTCTAGGCATAGTTTTTGTATTTGCATCTTTAACTTGAGTAGAAGACATACATTTTGTATGAGATCAGGAGTCATCATTTTTCTCAGACATCCCCTTCATCTTTTTGAGACCTCCCTGTGCATAATGGATGTGTCCACTTACACAAGTACAATGAAATTTGATGAATTGTGGAAAAGCATTCTTTCATGGGGAAAGAGTGACACACATGTCTTTGGAATGTAAGGAATTTGACCCTAAGTAGACCGAGTCTCATTTTATATAAATAGTGCTCAATGGCAGTAACTTTCATCAACTTAAGCCATTATGTTCATTTTAGAGAAATAACAAAAGAATTGCTTAATTTTTCATAGGCTTTCATTAGAGCGAAGGACAATGTTCACCAAGCAAGAGTTGGTGTTGAAACTACAAATGCAACATTGTGTGGGGAATTCCATGTCCAGAATCTGCCCTCTTGACAACAGGACAGTTTTTGACCTTTGACTTTAACAAATTGTGGTCAAGTTAAAACACTATCTGGAAATCCTCCAGTTAACATCTGCATTATATTTCAACTATGTTAAGAAATGGGAGAGAAAGATACTGAACTGTGAAAATCATTTGATCAAAATATTTCAATTTTGTTAAATGGCATTACTTACAAAATATATTATTTTTAAAAATCCACCAGCCAATTAAAGACAGATTGCATGGATAAAAAAACGTGCAAGAATAATGAAGACCTAAACAGTATATTTTTTAACACAGATTTGATGCATTTATGCAAATATTTCCCTGATAATAGGCGGAAGGGCCCATTCAATACACATAAAAAAGATCATATATTGGGCCATAAAAGAATTCATTAATCTAAAAAATATGGAAATAATACTGACCATAATAAAATGAATTTAGTTATTAAAACAAAATAAGGAACAAAAGTCATTCTATTTAGAAATCATTTTGTTTAAATTTTAAAAATTAAAATCTTGTTTGAAAAACTTTTAGATCAGGGGCACCTGGGAGGCTCAGTCTTTGAGCATCTGCCTTCAACTCAGGTCATGATCCCAGGGCCCTGGGTTTGAGTCCAGCATTGGGCTCCCTGCTCAGCAGGAGGCGTGATTCTTCCTCTCCCACTCCCCCTGCTTGTGCTCCTTCTCTCACTGTCTCTGTCAAATAAATAAATAAAATCTTTAAGAAAAAAAAATTTTTAATCAAAAAATTGTAAACCAAAGAATCAAAATATCCAGAAAGTACTGATACTGGAGACAGTATACATTTTAGACATAAACCATAAAAAATAAGAAGAAATAAATAAATACAGAAATAAAGCCAAAAATGAATGAAGTAGAACACAAAAAGTGAGAAAAGGCAGATTAGAACTAATAACATTTATTTATTAAAATAATATAACAGAAGTAATAAAAATCAAAACTAGGTCAAATCTTAGTTATTATAATCAAGGAAAAGAAGGAAGAAAACCAGGTGTACAGAAAGATCACGAAAACAAAATAAACATAGACATAGAATAATTTTAAAATGTTAAAAAAAACTTTCTTACCTCTAAACATAACAAATTTAAATCTTGGATGACATAAGTATTTTCTGGGAATATACAATGTATCAAACTTGTCCACAGACTCTACATAAATCCTTAAAAAAAATCTAACTAAAAGTTAAACATAAAAGATTTTCCCCAAAATAATAAACAGTACACCTTGACAGTTTCACAGAGCATTCTTCTAAACTTAAAAAACAAACTATTTTAAATCACACCTAAAAATAATATTGCAAATTATTCTCATAAAAGTGTGTTACATTGGTATTAAAATACAAAAAAAGATTGCAAACTGGCAAATAAGCAAAAAGAAAAAAAAGGCTGACCAATTTTCACTATTTAAGAAAATCAACTAAAACAGTAGTAAGCCAACTAGCAACACATTAAAATAACAGTGCATCAAGGACAAGCGAAATTTATTGCAGGCATGAAAAAATAGCTGAGTGTTAGAAAATCTTTTATTACATTTAATTCTCTGTATTGCTCCATGGTGAAAAATTACATGATTATTTTCCTGGTTGCTGAAATGGCATTTGATAAATTCTCTATTTAATTTTTTTATTTACAAAAAAAACCCACAAAAAATAAAAATCAGTGAAAAATGTTCACTAACACACGTGGGTGCACACATGTGCACATATAAACACATCAAATCCTGAATCCAGTGCACCAGATAGGGAAACAAAACTGGGTGTAGGAACAAGATGAAAACACTCACCATTACCAAGCTGCTAGAGGCATTAGCCATTGCAATTTGGTACAAAATATATTTATTTAGTTATTTATAAAGATTTTATTTATTTGAGAGAGAGAGAGACAGTACAAGCAGGGTGAGCGGCAGGGAGAGGGAGAAATAGACTCCCCGCTGAGCAGAAAGCCTAATGTGGAGCTCCATCCCAGGACCCTGGGATCATGACCTGAGTCGAAGTTAGATGCTTATTAACCAACTGAGCCATTTAGGTGCCCCTACAAGATTTTTTTTCATTTGAAGTTTAAAAACAGAAGAATGAAGTAACATTAACACTCTTTGTAGATGATATAATTGTACAATTGGAAAATCCAAGACAAATTATGTGAATAATATAACGTAACTATGCAATATGAAACCATAAGGTATTAAAGAAACATTGTTGTATTTAATATATATATATATATATATAATATTTATTTGATAGAAAGAGACACAGCAAGACAGGTAACACAAGCAAGGAGCAGCAGAGGGAGAGGGAGAAGCAGGATCCCTGCTCAGGGAGCCTTATGTGGGTCTCCATGCCAGGACCCTGGGATCCTGACCTAAGCCAAAGGTAGATGTTTAACAACTGAGCCACCCAGGCGCCCCGCAGTTGTAATTTTTGATAACAGAGTAGAGAAGGAAGATCATTCCAAACATGACTCAAAGTCCAGAGGTCATTAAAATAAGTTTGATAAAATTATCAGTGAGTTGGGGTGGGAGTTATTTTGCTTTTTTTTTTTATTATGTTATTGGATGTGAGGGCACTCTGGCTGTGACATCTGTCACCCCATTGATCACCAGGGTTGATTAGGCTGATCTGGCTGGCTAGGCAGGTGTCCCTTCCCTCCTCACCGCTCCATGTGCGTCCCAGGGGAAGAAGATGACCTTCTGCCATAGAGGAGAACGGCTCTTGGGTCAAGGGTATAAGAGTAGCTGCCGCTCTCCAGGTAGAACCTCCAAACAAGCTATAAGTAAGTTTTGTTAAATGCCACTGTAAGAAAAATGAATCCTAAAGACACCATAAGCAAAAAGAAAGACATTTCTCATACCTAAAAATAAAAGAACTTTGTTGCAGGTAATGTGTAATCCCCAAATATGTAAACACCTAGAAATCAAGAAGAAAAAAGCCAATAGTTCATAGAAAAATAAGCAAAGACATGAACAATTTATTGAAAATTCAATAAAAATATATCCTGAGAAATAAAAAAATAAAAATATACTCTCATTTATCATAACTGAAATCTTCATTAAAATACAGTAACATTTTTACCTATCATTTAGGTCAATATCCAAAATGTTCAACAAAACACTCTGTCGGGGAGGTTATATGGAAAAAAGCATTTTCATTCATTCTTGACAGGAGTACAAAATACCACAACTCCTATAGAGGACAATTTGATAAAATTTAACAAAATTTAAAATGCATTTACCCTTTTATCCAGCAATTTTTCTTATCGGAATTATTCCTGAAGGAACACCTGAAATGATTTACACAAGAGGGTTATTTTCTTGTGGTACTTTTGTGTTAACAAAAGAGTCAGTGACAACTAGCTATATTCATCTAAAGAGGACTGATTTAATAAACTTTACTTATATAAAGTTTTTTCATTTACCTATTTACATATTACATATGAAAATAAAAGTTACATAAGTGAAGAAAAAAAGAAAAGCCAAAGAAGCTTCTATACCCTGAAATGGAAAATCTCCAGGACATATAGGTAAGTTAAAAAAATATATTCAAGTACATAACAGTGTCATATCTTTTTATAGGAAGGTAATGATATATCTTTACAATTGCCTATACTTACTTAGAGAAACACTGGAAGGTTACACAATAGCATAATAAAACATGGTTCCCTATAATATAGGGTGACTGGGGCAAGGGTGATAGCTAAATGGCTAAATGGGTATCTTTGTATATATCACTTGGATTTTGAGCTTTGTGAATAGACTGTAAATTCAAAAAAAATTTTTAATTCAATAGGTATCTTCCCAAAGTACAATATATTATTTAATAGAAAAGCTGAGTGGCAGGTACTCAATGAAATTTTGTTCAGAGAGTGAATGTATAAGAATAACAATTGTCTCCTCTGTAAACAAATGGAGGGAAGAAAAGAGTAGAAGAATGTAAGGAGACCAGACAAGGAAGGAGGGGGCATAAATTCCACTTGACTTTCAAAGTGTTCGCACCTTCCATTTCTATTTGAAATTAATTTTCAGTATGGCATTTGTCTTATCAGTGAACATTTCATGTGAGTGTCATTAGAGAATTTCTCTCAGTAATGCTATTTCGAACCTAAAAGCATATATCTTTTTATGGATACATATTGTGTGATTATTGAGATACCATTTAAGTATACATAGCACCATGCATATAAAACATTGTTTCATTCAAAAGAAAATTTGAGGTGGGTAGCCCTATTATTTAACTTCTTCAATCATTATAAAAAAAATTTTTAAGATTTTATTTATTTATCAGAGAGAGGGGGGAAGAGATTGAGCACAGGCAGACAGAATGGCAGGCAGAAGCAGAGGGAGAAGCAGGCTCCCTGCTGAGCAAGGAGCCCGATGTGGGACTCGATCCCAGGACGCTGGGATCATGACCTGAGCCGAAGGCAGCTGCTTAACCAACTGAGCCACCCAGGCGTCCCTCATTACAAAATTTGATTTAAATTTTTAAACTTAGTTTCCAAGAGTTGTGTTTCATTCAACTTGACTGCATGTTTGAAAATGTATTTTAGTCTCGTTCCTCATAGGATGCTTTTAGAGGACATTAAAACTCTTCCATTTTTTTCTGATTGGCAATATGGATGTGTTTATGTAGAAGTAAGAATTCTTATATATTTATTACTACTGCTAAAAAAAAAAAACCTTACCCACAATAGGAAAGGTACATTTCAGTCAGTATAATGCAGTTTGAGTGAAAGATTCAAACAGTAAAAAATTAGGTGTTTTTGAGAATATGGGGAATTCCACAGGTATATCATCCTAACTGTGATCCTTTGCCTTCAGTAAGTAGGTCCTCGCTGAGATTTAATCACACATATTTAATTAACTGCTAAATGTATCTGGCCATGTATGGGGAAGGCTGCCGCTGCAGGATGGACACCATAACTACGATAGCCCACTTCGCCCAAAGAGTATAGCAATAGGTATGGCACGCCGCTAACATTCAGGCCATAAAACATGTGAGTGTATGAGGGGTGGAAGAGTCCTCTATATGCTGTCCAGCAGAATGCCATCATTGTATGGAAAAATTGGTTCCATGAATGCCATTCTTCTCTTTCCCACAGATGTGTTTGTCATGATTGTCCTGAACATGAGTGGTCATTGTGTATTGAGCATATGCAATGTTTACTTTCTATATTCATAAATTTCTGGAGAAAGGGGTGCCATACCTGGACTTCATGGAGCAACCCTTAGCCCCACCCCGTGAGGGGCAAGTCTTGCATATCACTAGAGGCCCACTCTTGCAGCCATGACTAGATCTGGCTTTTGGATTATTTCCCATAGAGAAGTTATATTTTTAATATTGATCTTTATTCATTTTATCCTGAATGAATAAATGAGGTGGAGGTATTCTGGGTCAGAGCCAGAATAATGATAGTCTGGCTCATATCAGGCTCATACCCTGATATGAGAAGTCAGACAAAATGCTCTACTGACACAAACTCCGAAGTCTGTATCTCCAAAGGAAAAGAGAACAATGGATTTTCTTTAGTTTATATCCAATAGAAAGGCAGCTGTTTCTGTCTCTCTAGGGAAAGGAGAAGAAAAAGAAAAACAAAACAAAAGCCTTTGCTCCTTTGAGAGGAGATGGCAAGGATCCTGAGAATGTAAATACATCTTTCCGAGGGCCAAACACTGGATGTCTCCTGCTTTTGTGACCTAGAGATATTGCCCATCTCTGGACTTCAAAGATTTAGGAATGTAAATACCTAGGAAGAGAGCTCTCCGGTCACTCTGGCATCTTGAAGCTTAACCCAGGGACCTAATCCAAATGGCCACAGAAATAATTTTCATGATATGTGAAGAGTAAAATGCTTCCAGGAAAAGTGAAAGCAAACACTTCCTAACTTTATGTTCTGTTTATTTCCCTTTCTCAGAAGACTAGGCTTTTTAACAGGAACACTGAGAAATCCAGGGAGTTTTATTTACCCACAAAAGGGAGAAAGTATGTTTTTTATGCAGCAAAGAGAATAATGAGCTCAAAATTGGTGACCAGTACTCTTGGCAATCATCATCATTAGTCTTGTTCACCAGTATTTTGATTACCATTTCTTGCTCTCCTCCTTCAGTCATGTGGTAAAGTCATGCTTTACCATCCCTTGAAGTTAGACATAATCATGTGATTCCTACTGGCCCATAATATGGGAGTGAATGGAATATGTGCCTTTTGCAGGTAGAAAGCTTGAAAAATCAGGGCACTATGATCTCTTCCCTAAATGATAGACACCCTGACACCTGGCATTCCTGAGTGAGGATGATGGAGCCTATAGCCAAAAGCAATTCCTTGAAATACATATAGAGTGAGCAGAAAACTCAATCCCTAATGTTTTAAGTTATTCAGATACTCTGATTGCTTGTTATACAGCATACATGAAACTATCCCTTCTAACATAAATACATACAAAGTAATAAAAAAATTGTTATTGATCTAAATTTCTAAAAGTTGATACACTTTGAGCTGTTTTCTCCTCTGGGATATGTTTCTCCCTTCCTCAAGCAGCATGAAATGCTCAAGAAATCAATTTTCCAGAGATTGCATCTCTGGGGTCAACACAACCCAAGGAGTCTGATCCATTTCTCATCAAAGTACATTAGATATTCAAGTTAAGATGTGAATTCTGTGAGAGCCCTCTGTCAACCAACTTCTAGTTATATATATACTTATACACAGTAGAACTTGAACTCTCTGTAAGAGATTTGTTTGGTTTAAGAAAATCAATCTTAGTTCATGTGCATGCAAAATTTGGCAACAAACGTTATCTTTAGCTTACTTAAATATAAATGGGAATTTATTTGAGTACATCAGACAGTAAGTTTGAAGAGTGCACAGAATATTTCCGTGACTTTTCAGTATTCCACAAACAGGGTCATTTCATTTCAGAGGAATTGTCTGAAAACGTCCTTTAAAAAGTTTGTTTCCTAAATTTCCTTGAGTCAAGACGCTTTGTTTCCTATGGGTAACCCTTCTTTATTGAGTTTCCATTAGTGAGTTTTACTTACCCGTAGGTAATTACCCATAGGTAATTAATCAAAAGAATCCTTTTAAATGCAATCATGTACCTACACTTCAAACGTTGAACAGCTGATCTTCATGGACTGTCCTGGCAATTCAAGCAATGCGCTGCATTTGTAAATTGTATTCATGACACTCTAACTGGAAGCCAGGAAATAATTTACTAATAAATTAACTGATCATTTTATAACCTCGGATTTTAAAACTGGTGTTTTTCATCTAAAGAGACAGTTGCACCTCAGAGAACAACATATAGTTATCCATTATATATCAGAAATATAGGGGGGAGAAACAGATAAATTACTGCCTTTAAAATTTTTACTTATTTTAGGATTTAAGATTAAACATAAACACAGAGTAGGCAATTACTTATACAATTTAACACAAAGATACTTCAATAGAAATGCCCAACGATTTAATTTGAGCTGGTAGTATTTGGAAGGCCTCCACTTATAACACCACTATCTACCTTAGTTGTGACTGTTTTGTCTTAAATGACAGAAACCAGATCCTCTTTCTGATGGCATCAACTAAGTAAGCAAGTTTTGTTACTTTTACCCCCATTCACGGAAAAAATAGTCTTACCTGAGAACTTGTTTGATGTCAGCTCTGATTAAGTTAAGCCTTTTTCAAATTCATTATTTTTCCAAAATTATTTACTTTCTGAATATATCTATAGAGCCTAAAAGAATGACTTTATTAAAAATTAATAAGACACAAAAGAATAAATTTCTTTCTACCTAAAATGACTTTTAATAAAAATCCTGAAGTTTTCCAAAGATACTGATAGACCAATGTTTTTGTTCTGCTTTTTGTTTTATTAAAATTGTTTTTATTAAAATTGGCCATAGATAAACCAAAATGAGGAAAAAAAGACAAAAAAAATTTTAAATAGACTTGATCAAAGACATATCTGTCATCAGAGATGCAAATTTGGGGAAAAGTTTTATTTTCAATATACTTTCTCAATTGTTTTAAACATTTCTTTTAATGTGTCAAGACTGATTTACATTCACAGATACAACTAGAGGTAAGTTAAGATTTAAGAATACTAACCTTAAACTTTTTCACTGTTACTTACACATTTATCTAATCACTAAGTAAACCTAGATTAATTATGGACAATAAATCCCCTGGATTAACTGAATAAATGAATGACTTTACTGAACTCTTCTGTGTCTAGATCAATTCTATTCCTTTAGTCAGTGCTTGAAGACATTTTTATTCAGATGTAATTAGACCAGCTCTCGGGCAGCATATAGGCCAGTCTCTTGATGAACAATATGCGATGAGCTGGTGTTTTTTAAAATAATAATATGTCAAATCGCATAAATGTGATTTTGTAACCAAAAGCAATTCAACATGAGAGCAGCAGGGACACTCTGGATCTTAGTACTAACCTCATCTTAAATTTTAAAATAATCTAGTCCAGACCAAAAATGTGTGAGAGAGAATTTGGTGTTTGCTGTGTGAAGATCATGGCCCTTTTATTCTGAGGACAACCAGAGAAGGAAAACTTAGAGATTCCAGTATTTAGCTGTTTCAGAAAAGAAGGTAAAACCCCAGTTTCAGCATGAGTCTGAGAATGGCAGAGGAAATGGATGCTCTGTCACATAGTTGTCAAAATCTAAAAAAGAAAAAAAAAAAGAAAGAAAGCTTTTAAATTCTTAAGAATTAGAATGTAGTCAGCCAGATATGCAATTGACATTATCAGAGATTAAACAAAGTATAATACTTTAATTTTAAGATTTAAGAATACTAACAAACTTTTTCAGTGTTTATCACTGAAAAAGTGATAAACTGTCAATTTAATACCAAGTAAGTGTTTGGAACAAATGATCTATTAAGTTTCTCCTTGATCTTACTTAGATCTTTGATTTTATAATGCACAAGGAAGCAAAAGAGTTTGGATTTTTATCCCCCTTTAATATCTAAATTGTCTTTTTTTTTTTTTCCCTTTTTTTAAGTCCAGAAGAAAAGTTAGTAAGAACAGACCTTGAGTTGAGTCCCAACGTTCTCAGCCCTGGCTCCCACACCATCTCTTGGGAAAGAGATGTGAGTGTTCAGTGAACCAACTCCTCCAAGGGCCTTGGGATTCAAGTGGAAGTTTTGCACTGATACTCTGAGGTTTTGGCTCTGAGGAAGAAAGCAGGAATTTTAAGAGTTTTGACATATTATGTTCTTCTGTTCCTGCTCTCTCATAAGTTAAAAAAATTTTTTTTTTTTCAGACGAAATTTTTCCCAAATACCCTGACACCAAAGGCAGCCCAGAGACCTCATAGCAGACTCTAAAGGACTAGCCATCCCTGTGCCCCATCCTTGATGTGGTCTCAGGATACTTGTAGTAAACAGCATTGGGAGGAGGAGAACTTTAAAGTAACCCAACACTTTTGCATTCCAGGCAGCTGAGCTTGGAATGAGACCTCATTTCCTCACAGCATTACAAAACTGTACCTCTCAACCTTCTAAGGGGCTTGGGATATTTTAAGTTATTTCTGTTGGCCTCATAGAGCACAGAATAGAAGGTCTATAATAAGAAAATAGAGTAATTCTGTCCTCTTTTTACCTCCTCCTTTCCTCACTATTTCTCAAACTAACAACAAAAAAATTTTGGTTATATTTCAGAAAAGGAATGTGACAAGGCCTGTTTCATTTTAAAACAGTAGTTTCTGAAGCTATTTCCTTAAGCATCATGACACCATATTGCATTCCTTCCAAAGAAGAGGCTAATATCATTTGTTTGTTTTGTTAATCTACTAAATTACATCTCTGAAAAAAAATATTGAAATAATGGATGTGAAAATGTCTGAAACAGTGCCTGGCACTTTAAAGCAAGTTAACAAAGGTGCCCTTTATGAAATAACTGACATTATTGAATTTATTTGTAACTGACATTATTGAATTTATTTGTAAAAATTTCTTGTTTAAGAAATTTTATACAATTTTTAAAATTCCATTATCCACATGGCTGGGAGAACTAAGCCCTCAAGGGTCAAGGCTTTACAGTGTCATACGAATTTTAGATCAACAAAAGAATAAGAAAATATGGCATATTTGGCAGCAAATCTATATGGTAAAAGTACATATAACATATATGGTAACTCTTTCTAAAAGTTTTCTTTGAATTCTATTGGAAATTAGACTATTTTAAAATAAGTCCTTGTCTATTACATAAATTTGCATCTTGAGTATAATCACTATAGGTTAAATGTTACTATTTCTAATTTGTTCAGGAATAAAATGTTGAGGTAAAGGCCTCATTAGGATGAGATTGTTATAAACATGAATGCCTAAGTCATTAAATCATATAATGGTGAAACCTTACCCCTGAGGATGAAATAACATGAAGTATGAATTAAAGCATAATTCAATGAGTGATTAAAAATATGGCTTACCTTGACTTATATTTCATTAATAGTTCACTGGTTATCGACATTAACACTCTCACCAAGATAAATAACTACATTGATGGGGGACAAAGAATACCCAGTAAAATATTTGGTGCACTGTACTTGTATTTCTCAAGATAACACTGGTAACAAAGTCTCCACGTGTTACATCAGAGCCCATCGGATATCCGAGAGGGCTCTATGTGTTGACTGGTTTTAGGACACTAGGCAGTTATCTCTGTGATATGCTTCAAGGATACTAGACAGGCCAGGATGCCCTTCCTAACCCTCCATATGTGCTGACTGACTCATGACATTCCAGAATGCTTTATCCCTCAGATCAGAGGTTGTAAGCAAGAGTGTTTTTCAGGGTTTTAAAATATTCTATTTAAAAATACCAGTGTCCCACCAGATTGCTGAATCAGAATATTTAGGGATTGGATAAAGAATATATGAAACTTTGATGTCTCATAAGACCAATCCCTTTCCGCATCCTATCCACACACCTATTGGAGCCCTCACCTAAAGCTATTTGCAAACATTTGTATTTTAGTATGAATTTTCTGAATGCAGATTTTAAAGAGATAAAGAAAAGAAGAGTGCATCAGTGTAACTGGGGAAAGACCAAGGCAAAAAAATTCAGGAAGCGATAAACTTAATCTCATGTGTTACATACAGAAGAAATTTATAAGAGAACAAAATTTTATAGGACTTAGTATGAACAAGACTTTAGCTTATGTTTTTTACAAAAAAACTATAAAACAGCAAATATCTGTAATAGTTTGAAAAGCTTACAAAAATATACAAACCAGAGGAAAATTAAGTAGAAAAATTACAAAAAGTCCCCATACTACAAATGGACAACAATTAATAGAGATAAATAGTATTTTACAGTGCTTATGAACATTTACAGATGCCTTTCACATACTTCGTATCATTTAAGTATTAAAACAACCTTATTGTTTGGTAGAAGTAAGTGCAAGTAGATAGTGATTAACACTATCTTATGGATGAAGAAACTCAACTTTCTCAAAGGAAAAATATTCTTCTTGTGTCCTTCATCAAATCCTAGAGAATCTTCTTGCTAACCGTTTCTTAGCTAGGTTCCAAACCTTTCTAAGTGGCCTAGAGAACATTTAGATGTTCTTCTAA
Organism: Neogale vison; assembly: GCF_020171115.1. Taxonomy (NCBI): domain Eukaryota; kingdom Metazoa; phylum Chordata; class Mammalia; order Carnivora; family Mustelidae; genus Neogale; species Neogale vison. Next base: position 128,366,548 of record NC_058101.1, read on the forward strand.
AGTTCTTTGGCATTGAAGGAGGCTGTGAATTACGGCAGGCCCTCTCTCTCTACTGCTTCCATGTCATTGTGTTATAGTAAATATCTGTTTGACTAACATGACCTAGTATTCCAAATAAAATGAGAGACACTAGTGGTCTACAATCTTGGATTTCCAAATTTATCTTCAGAGTTCCACTATCTGCAATCTGTATCTGACAGAGGTAAATCTAAGGTCAACATCTAATGTTGTAGTTCTGCTCTAGCTTCTATCTCTCTTTTATTTTTATTAGTCTAGCAAAATAGACTAGACTGTGTTGATCTTCACAAAGAACTTTTAGTTTCATTGATTTTTCTCTAATGGTTTTCTCTTTTCTCTTTCATTGATTTCCACTCTGATTTTATTATTTTCATCTTCCTCTTATTGGCACTGGATTTGGTGCTCTGTTTTTCTAGCATCCTAAGGTGGAAGCTGAGATTATTGATTTTAAATCTTTCTTCCTTTCCACTATGAGTGCTTGATGTTATGATTTTTCCTCTAACCACAGCCTTCTTTCTGTTGTTTACTTCTAATTTAATTCTGTTGTGGTTGGAGAATATATTTGATATGACTTCAATCCATTTGAAATTATTAAAACGTGTTTTATGTCCTAGCATGAGGTCTGTCTTGGACAATGGATCTTGTGCACTGAAGAGTGGGTGCATTCTGCTGTTCTCAGAAGAAAAGTTCTCAGAATGTCAAGTCAAGCTGGTGATAGAGTTAGCCAAATCTTCTGTAATCTTACTGCTTTTTTTTTCTAGTTGCCTTGTCAATTACTGTGAGAGGAGTATTGAAATCTCTAACTATAATTACTGAGTTGCCTATTTCTGTTATAATTATGTAAGACTTTGCTTCATTTATTTAGGGACTCTGTTTAAGTTCATTTATTTAAGTGCAGTCACTAAATCTTTCAGTATATTGGCCATTTTATTAATTAGAAAAGTCTGTTTCTGTCTCTAGTAATATTTCTTGTCTTAAACTCTACTTTGATATTAGTATAACTACTTGTTTGTTTAGAGTTACTGTTTGAAAGGCATATCATTTTTTCCATCTTTTACTTCAACTATTTATTTCTTTGAATATAAATAAAGTATTTGTCTTGCAGAAAGCATAGGGACGAATCTTAGTTTTTTATTCAATTTGAAAACACTGCCTTTGATTATAGTTTAGTCTATTTATATTAACATAATTATTATTAGGGCTGGATTTACACTTTGCTGTGTTATTTTCCTGTATCTCTTATCTTTCTCATTCCTCTTTCATTGCCTTCTTTTGGAATAACATTTTTAGTTTATCATATTACTTTCTCTGATGATTTTTAGCTTTATATATAATATACACACACATACATACACACATATATAATATTTAATTTTTCATTTATTTTTCTTCATCAATACTTAGCATATTTTATTCCACACTGCATTTTGGTCTTCATTGTTTCCATAAGAAATAAGTTATTAATTGTATTGTTGCGAATCATTTTTACTTTACTGCTTTCAAGATTTTCTTTTATGCCTTTGGCTTTCACAGTCTAACAGTGTGCATAGGTATTATTCTTTTTGTGTTTCCTAATTTCTGGGATCTAAGGCATTCTATTTTTCATCAAATTTGGAAAGTTTTTAGCTATTATTTTTTCAACTTTTTTTTTTTTTTCCTCTTCTCTTCTCTATCTCCATGTTGGATATAGGAGATAGTTGTAATTCATGGTGATTCTCACATTGATGGTGATTCTTTCTTCTGCCATTTCAAATCTGTTGTTGATCCCCTCGTTCTAGTTATAATTTTCAACTTTAGAATTTATTTCCTTTTTTTTAAGATTTTATTTGTTTATTTGACAGACAGATATCACAAGTAGGCAGAGAAGGAGGCACAGAGAAGAGATGGGGGAAGCAGGCTCCCTGCTGAGCAGAGAACCCAATGGGGGGCTCAATCGCAGGACCCTAGGACCATGACCTGAGCTGAAGGCAGAGGCTTTAACCCACTGAACCACTCAGGCACCCCAGAATTCATTTCCTTTTATATAGTTTACACTTCTTTACTAACATTCCTTATTTACTAACTCATTGTCATCCTAATTTACTTTTATTCTTTGAATAGCATTTTCTTTACTTCTGTGAATGCATTTATAATGGGTGCATTTAAATCTCTGCTAAATTGAGCAGATGAACCCATACAGAATCAGTTTTTATTTACGTCTTCTGCTTCCGTAACTGAGTATAAGTCACACTTTATATTTTTTTTGAAAGTTCTCTTTTAGATGATCTACTCTAGTGACAGGGCTTTGTTTTGTTTTGTTTTCTGGGTTTATTGGACTTTTAAAAAGTCCTTGTCTGTATTTTTTTTTTTTTTTAAAGATTTTATTTTATTTATTTGAGAGAGAGAGACAGTGAGAGAGAGAATGAGCAAGGAGAAGGTCAGAGAGCGAAGCAGACTCCCCATGGAGCTGGGAGCCTGATGTGGGACTCGATCCCGGGACTCCAGGATCACGCCCTGAGCCGGAGGCAGTCGTCCAACCAACTGCGCCACCCAGGCGTCCCTCCTTGTCTGTATTTAAACTGCAGAATCTATCTACTTCAAAGTTGTCTGTGTCTTCGTTCAGGTTTTTCATTCTTATGTTGATTTTTTAGCCTGGCTTCCTAGGTATGACCCTGTTTTTGCCTAAGGGGTTAGATAATGTTCGAAACTGAGGTTTTGCTTAAACATCTTGACCATGCAGTTTCCACCCTCTGCTGATTTATCTGTATTGGTTTGAGAAATGCAATCAATGTTGCAGCCTGTTTTTGTGTCTTCCTAGGTTTTCTTCTCCTTCTTCCCCCCCGCCACCCCTCGACCTTTAGATCTCTCATGTACATGCATAGGTTTCCAGTCAGGCTGTGGACACATGGAAGGCTTATCTCAGCACTTCCATGGCTCCCTCACCTTTCTATGAAATAACTGGTTGGAAGATTTTCCTGCCTATTCCCAACTGAACTCATTACCACTGTTAATCAGCAAAGCAGGGGTTTTGCCTCCTATCCTGAATTGGTTCAGTCTGTCTGCTTTGGCAGCAAATCCACAGGTTTTTGTACCCAACCACAACTTGTGAATCTAGATCCTGTTATCCAACTAGGGACTCAGAATGTGAGCAGTCCCAGGGAAAAGGCCAGGAACTCCTGCTATCCTTACCCAAAGCTCTCACAAGTTTTTAGGAATTAATACTTCTTAAGTTGTTATCTGCCTTGGATCAATTTTCTGCTTGACTTATTTCACTCAGCATAATCTCTGTGCCTTTCCATGATTGGTTTTGACCTTTTTGTCCTGTTTTATATACTTATTTGTGGACATGAATTGCCAAGCTATTCACATAACTATTATTTCATTGATATGTCAATCTGCAAAAGGCAGAAATCATAGAGGCAAAAAGGTCAGTTTCTGGGAACTTGGCTGGGGTGGAAAGACGTTCTAACTACAAAGGAGGCATAAGAATTTATTAAAGTGATAGAAATGTTTTATACCTACACCTTGGTTTTGGTTTCATGCCTACATGTATTTATCAAAACTCATAAAATTGTACAATAAAAAAGGGCAAATTGTGCTATTGGTAAATTATACTGTTGATAAACCTGGGCTTTACAAAAACAAAAATATAGTTATCTAACCTTTGTTTCTTATCCTATCATTGCCAAATAAGTATGATAATTACATTAGTTTCCCATTGTTGCTGGAATAAATTACCATGGGCTCAATGGCCTATCATAACACAAATGTATTATGATACAGTTCTGGAGTTCAGAAGTTCAAAATGGATCTCTCTGGGCTAAAATTAAGCTGTCAGGAAGGCTGTGTCCTTCCTGTAGCTTAAGAGAAAAATATGTTTACTTGATTTTAACAGCTTCTAGAAGATGCCTGTCTTCCTTGACTTACCTCTTCCTTCCTTACCTCTTCCTCTATCTTCAACATGCGCAACAGAGCTTCTTTTAAATCTCTCTCTGACTCTGACCTTCTGTCTCCCTCTTCCACATTTAAAGAACGCTTATGATTACATTGGCCCCACTTAGATATTGCAGGATGAGCTCCATATTTTAAGAGCTGATTAATATCCTTAATTCCATCTGAAACCCTTTCCCTTGCCATGGACTATAATATAACATATTCACAGATTCTGAGGATTAGGAACTGAACAACTTTGGGATGCTCACCACAATAATACCTACTTCATGGGCGTTTTGTGAGGATTAAGTGAATTATAAATATGAAAAAACTAAAACAACACTAGGAAATAATAACTTTGCAGTACATTAGCTCTATCATTATAAATTATTATTACTATGTAGCTTCTCATATTAGGGTCACGCGTGGACAAAAAGAGGAGTATGAGAAAAGGTGGGAAAGCATAGGTCAACACTATCTTGTCACACTCTCAATGGCACGGAATGTGGAAATACCAATATAATAACTTCCACTCAAAGAGTTATCATTTATCCTTTTATCCCTCTAACTTTCTGTTCTAATGTTAAACCTATACATAACCAAATCACTAAGTAAGCTACCCAACTAATTTTACAAGGGAGAAAAAATTTTAAATCCCTTCTAATTTCTAGATCCTCAGGCCATTACCAAGGTGAATAAAGTGACTGTGTATCATGAAAAATGGGCTTATTCTCAGAATTCCCATAAAACTCAATTTAACTACTTTTTATGAATCCATCCATAGACATATTCAGCCTTCAGGCACTGTGAAGTTCTTTGTTATACCACAGCAGGTTACATCATTCTCAAGCTTGTGGTTACATGTAAACTGGAACAGGAGCAAGCCAGTTGTATTTTTCAAATTACTAAGAGGTTAGTTAGAATAGAAGTCATTATTCTCAGTCTAGGATATACAAACCAGCTAAGCAAAAAAAAAATATTAATGATTCAAACTTAAAATCTTCATTTATTCATTTTTTTATTATTGCTACTCCATGCAATAAAAATGCTTCATTCTTTCAGATGGGAAAAATTATATTTCCCACGTATGTACTCAGTACCCTATCATGTTATATAGATATATTTTTGCTTAGTAATTAAACAGAGCTACTCCGAAGTAGCTAACGTCCTTTAAGATTAACTTGGCCCAGTAAAATCAAGTATTAAAAGTGTGTTTGGCATAAGGAAATAACTTCCGAAAGAAATGCAAGTTCACACTGGAGTAGCAAAACTTTGAACAAACATACATAACAGAACTAACTATAGCACTGTCAGAGGAAAATCCATAGTTTCAAATATCACATTAACATATAAAATAATAAAATGAATGAATAAAACATTTATCTTGAGAAATTATTTAAAAACCTATGAAAAAATAAATAGAAGGAATGAGATATAAACAGACTTTAAGGGGCATCTGGGTTGACTCGGTCAGATAAATGACTGACTCTTCGTTTCAGCTCAGATCATGCTCTCATGGGTGGTGGGACTGAGCCCACATCAGGCTCAGATTCTCTCACTCCGCCCCTCCTCCAATTTACGTGCATGCTCACTCACTCTCACTCTTTCTAAAATAAATAAGTAAATCTTAAAAAAAACTTTAATAGGTTAAAAATCATTATTTTAATAGAACAAAAAGTAATCTAAGAATTGTCTTCACTTAAAATATAAAAAAAATAAGTAAACCATTAATAATCTCATCAAAAACAAAAGAGTAAAAGCACAAATACAAAATATTGAAATGTTTTTATGCAAATAACCATGAATAGAAAAAACACAAAAAGAATTATGAGAAATGTTTTGTTCATTACTCTGTTCAATGACAATAAGAACTTGTATGAAATAAATTGTTTTCTGGGAACACATATATTAAAATTGAACCCCAAAATAGTACGTAATATTACCAAACCAGTTACTCTAGAAGATGTCACTATAAAGCTATTCTTTCCAAAGATTAAAGAAAGGTTCAAAAAGTTTCACAGGGATTTCTACTAAACCTGTAAGGAAAAAATAATTACAGAGAAATTCATACTATTCACAAAAACAGAGAAAAGAATGGGAAGAACTCAAATACTCTTTAGAACATGATCATAGTATAGACTCGGAACCCAAAAACAGTAGCAGAAAAGCAAAACAAAGTAGAAATCATTCTTATTTAATGATTATGAATAAAAAAGTAGATAAAAGAATCCAAAGCACTTTAAAAGTAATGATGCAGCATAAGAAGTATTATTAATTCTAAAAATGCAAGGATGGTTAAATGTTACTCTAGTTATATAAATTTGCATCTTAATTAAGGAACCAATGAAGAAAAATCATACAGTAATTTCCATACGTAATGAAAAGTTGTAAGAAAACTAACATAATTATTGGTATTCTCAGTAACATAAGACATTTCAGTTAGTTAAATCATGCTTAATTGGGAAACATTAAGAGCATTTTAATTAAAATTAAGAATAAAACAAATATGTTCTTTTCTACCACTGTAATTAACATTGTTCTGAATATATTCATGCAATTAGATCATAGAAAAAATGTAAAAATTGAAAATAAGGAATGTTATATCATCATTAAATTTAAATTACATCTTTGTTTTCTGGAGCAAAAAATAAGAGAATCAGGAAAAGAATTACAAGCAGTAAGAAAATTTATTGAAGTTGGGTGGAAAATTAAATAAACAGAACCAATGATCTGCACATCAACAAATAACTGCTCATTGTAAGATGTGACTTATTTAAAATAACACAAAAATAAGTAAAATATCAAGAAATAAATTGAAACATGCACAATGTACATAAGAAACATTTTAAATCCTACTGGAGGATGCAAAAAGGGGTTTGTACAACTGTATGACACAACTTACTATGAACAGGAAGATTTCACATAATAAGATGTTAATTTCTAGGGTGCCTGAGTGGTTCAGTGGGTTAAGGCCCCTGCCTTCGGCTCAGGTCATGATCCCACAGTCCTGGGAATGAGCCCCAGTTGGGCTCTCTGCTCAGCAGGGGGCCAGCTTCTTTCTCTCTCGCCTGCTTGTGATCTCTGTCTGTCAAATAAATAAAGAAAATCTTTTTTTAAAATGCTAATTTCTCACAATTAACTTATAATTTTTTAAATTACAATAAAAACATAATACTGATTTATTTTTGGAATTAAACACACTGACTTTAAATTTCATAATAAAAATTAATAAGCATATAACATCAAAGGCATATTCCATGAAGAAATATTTGATAAGCTGAACTCCATTACATTTAAAAACCTCTGCTCTGTGAATGAAATGTCAAAACAATGAGAAGACAAGTCACAAAATGGGAGGAAATACTTGCAAAAGGTAAAGCACTGTTATTCAAAATATAGAAAGAGCTCAAAAATAACAAAATAAACAACCCTATTAACAATTAAGTCAATGGCCTTAACAGACACCTCACCAAAAAAAGATGTGCTGATAACAAATAACTATATGAAAAGGTGTTCCATATCATATGGAAATGCAAATTAAAACAACAATGAGACACTACTACACACCTGTTAGAACATCCAAAAGGTAGAATTCACCAAATGCTGGCAAGGATGTGGAACAACAGGAATTCTTACTCATTGCTGTGGATATGCAAAATAGTACATACTGCCAGTTTGGAAGGTACTTTGGCAGTTTTGGGTGTGTTTGTGGGTGGTTGATGTGGTATGTTTTAAGAAACTCAGCACAAGTATTACTATAAGATCTAACAATCATGCTCCTTGGTATTTCCCCAAAGGATTTGAAAACTTAAATCCAAAAGCACATACGCATGGAATGTTTATAGCAGCTTTATTCGTCATGGTCAAAACATGGAAGAAACCAAGATATCCTTCACTTGGTGAATAAATAATTAAACTATTGTAGGTTAGACAATGGAATATTATCCTGTGCTAAAAAGAAATTATTTATCAAACCATGAGAAGACATGGAAGAAATGTAAATACATATTACTAAGTGAAAAAAGGCAATCTGAAAAGACAACGTATTGTATGGTTTCAATTATATTGTTCTAGAAAAGGCAAAACTATAGAGATAGTAAAAATATCAGTGGTTGTCAGGGGTTGAGGTGAGAGGAACAAATGAGTAAGAGGAGCATTGAGATTTTTTAGGACGGTGAAAATTGTATGATGTTATAATGATAAATGCATTTTATTATACATTTGTTCAAACCCATGTAGTATATAAGAACAAGAGTAAATGGTAATGTAAACTATGAATTCTGAGTGATAATGATGTATCAATGTACATTCAAAAATTCTAACAAATGAACAACTCTTGCAAGAGTAATGAGGAAGGCCACTCATGCATGGGGGTAGGGAGAATACGGAAAATCTCTGTGTCTTCCCCCCTCATTTTGCTATAAATCTGAACCATTCTAAAGAAACTGAAATCTTAAAAAAAAAAAAAAAATCAATAATACAGTTTTCCTCTCACCGAGGCAGAAGAGAGCTAAAAAGAATGCTTCCCCTCTAAGAACAAGAAAAAGCCAGATAAACTACAAAATCCTACATATTCTTGAACCTATCAAAAAGCTGGTGTCACAGAGTAACACCAAGTAACCTGGAACTCCAATGAGGGGCAGGTATCCATTAGAGGGAGTGCAGAATTGACCATCTTATCTACGAGAGAACATAGGAAGAAAGCAGAACCATCAGACACAATGATAAAATTTCATCTGAAATTTGAATACATTGCTAAAGACTGAGAATGGGCTAGCATAACATTTTAAAACTGATGACAGCCCCAGACACAAAAGGAATTTGTGTTTACTTACGAAATGTTTTTCAAAAAATTTCCAGTGGGTAGCAAATGAAAGAGTGGGGGCCTCACAAGAGACTGAAGAGAACCATGCCTGCCGGTCAAGACATGAAGGAAAGGATTTGCTGCCACTGCTGGAAAGGCAAAAATCATGTTTCCCTTCCTGTTTCCTTATCTCCTAAGAAGCAAATGCCTTAGGGAGAGAAAACAAGACTTGTCAAACTTGGGGAATAAAGATCCATTGAGGAATTCCTACAGCCAGCTCAGTAGTAGACTTGTCCTGGCTGAGGAAAGAATCCATGAACTTGAAGATAGGTGAGTAGAAATCATCCAAAGGTAAACACAAGGGGAAAAAAAATAAAAAGAATGAAAGCAAACAGGGCAGAGCATCAAAAAGATGTGGGGAAATGTCAGATCATCTAAATATTTGTATTTGGAGTCCCAGAAGGAGAACAGAGAGCTCATAAGACAGAAGAAATATTTGAAAAGATAAAAACCATAAATTTTCCAAAATTAATGAAAAACATCAAAACTGAAATTCAAGACCCTAAGAGAACCCAAAGCAGTATTTAAAAATATATATATACACAGACATACCACATTCAAACTGCTGAAAAAGATAAAAAGAAAATCTTGAAGACAGGGTGGGAGTGGAGGGTGAGGGAAGACCCATCACGTATAGAGGAGCAAAGACAAAAACTACAACAGCTTTTTTTATCAGAAACCACACAAGTGAAAAGATAACAAGCAGCATCATTATGTTCTGGAAGAAAAATCTGAAAATCTGTCATCCCATATCCATACCTAGAGAAAATGTTTCTCAAAGAAACACACAAATGATTGCCTGCAGAAACCACTGAACTACAGCTTCATTAGCATTAAATATTTATGTTGAAACAGAAGAATGTCCCAAATCAGTTATCTAAGTTTCTACCTTAAGAAACTAGGGGGAAAAGGGGGCATCTAGGTGGCCCATTCCGTTGAGCATCCGACTCTTGGCTTCGACTGGGGCCTTGATCTCAGGGTTATGGGATTGAGCCCTGTGGGGAATCTGCTTAAACTCTCTCTTCCTCTCCCTCTCCCTTCCTCCTAAAATAAAATAAATTTTCTGTCTCCCTAAAATAAATAAACAAATCTTAAAAAAAAAAAAAAACCTAGAAAAAGAAAAGCAAATTAAACCCAAAACAAGCAGAAAGGAGAAAATAATAAAGAGCAGAACCAAACTCAATTACATTGAAAACAGACCCCAAAATAAATAAATAAATAATAGAAAACAAGTAAGTGAAACCACAAGCTTGTTTTCTTTTTTATCTTTAACACAATTGTTAAATAATTATTTTTGTATTTTGTAAATTATAATTGTATATTTTTGTATTTTGTAAATTATAATTGTATTTTGTAAATTATAATTGTATAACTAAATAATTAACAATTGTTCATTGTTAGATCAGCAAGACTGATGAAGAAAAAAGATGAAGACATCAAAATAATATGCATATTCTGCTTATATTACCATGAAAAGGAAAAATCATGTAACTGGATTGTGAGATGCACAACATAAAATAAAAGTTGTGTGATGTAAGAACAAACAGTCAAATTAGGAAATGGGAAAACAGGACCAGTAAAAACTGTCATAGCTAGATAGATTGATGGGGTTATATGTGGAACCACAAAGGAGTGAGCAAAGGAATGACTGTTTAAGAAATACTAGAGGGACACCTGGGTGACTCAGTTGGTTGGACTGCTACCTTTGGCTTGGGTCATGATCCTGGGGTCTTGGGATCGAGTCCCACATCAGGCTCCTTGCTTGGCAGGGAGCCTGCTTCCTCCTCTCTCTCTGCCTGCTTCTCTGCCTGCTTGTGTGTACTCTCTCTCTCTGACATATAAATAAGGTCTTTAAAAAAAAAAAAAGTCAATATTTGCTAAATCAATCAATCTAAATCAGAGCCTCCAAAAAATGCATATAAAAAAATAAAAGAAAGAAATACTGGGAAGATTATTTAAGAACTTTATGGAGAAAAATGAATTTGTTCAAATGAAATTTTGATGTGTTCAGTGTGTGAAAATGTGAAACGTAACACTCTGAAATTAATTTTAAAAAGGTTATCAGAAAGAATCTAGTATAAGGTGAAATACTGATGAGTACCTCAAAATTAAGGATCTTTGCTTTGCAAAGTTTCAAGAGAACATCAGGGGGAAATCCTGCAAACAAACAAACAAACAGAAAACCAAGAAAATGTTATCTAGAATATTAGTCTCTTACAAGATTGGAAAACACTGGAATCTTGTGTTATAATAGATAGAAATATATACGAATAAGAAGTGAAACTTCACAGATTGAACAACATAGGAGGATATTTCAAATCTCCCTAATCATCAGAGAAATACAAAGTTAAATAATCATTTATCACTTTGTATGCAATAGATTAAAATAATCAGAGATATGGAATACCAAATGTTGACAAGGATATGAAAAAATTTGAACCTCACATGTTTTGGGTAGAAGCATAACCTGGCACGGCTATGTGTGGAAAACTTGTAGATCACAGCAACAATGTACCCATTATTGGGTACATTGGGTATGACCCAGCAATGCTACAATGCCCAGGAATTTGGATGTAGAAACATTCATGTATAGCTCCATATAGGGGTAGATCCACATATGTTTGTTACAGCATTATTTTGATCATGAAAGCTGGAAGCCTCGAATGTGTCAATTGTTGGGAAATAAGACTGAAAAAAACAACAAACATGTTAAAAAGTATCATGTAGTAATTCAGAAGTCATGACCATGAAGTATAGAATAGACCAATAACATGATACCCTTAATATGATTTTTAAAATATACACACTAACCAAAGGTTTACAGTTTATGGAACTATACCCATATCCAAGAAAATACTACACCTTAGAGCAATGCTTATGGTAAAGGGGAATTGAAAAATGCATTTGGAGATCAAAGACGAAGACAAAGGTAAAAATAGAGCAACAGAGAAGACTCACATAAGTCCAATAAAGTAGTATGAGTGAGGAGCACCTGGATGGCTCAGTGGGTTAAAGCCTCAAGTCATGATCCCAGAGTCCTGGGATTGACCCCCACATCGGGCTCTCTGCTTGGCAAGAAGCCTGCATTCTCCTCTCTCTCTCTGCCTGCCTCTCTGTCTACTTGTGATTTCTGCCAAATAAATAAATAAATAAAATATTTTAAAAAAATAGTATGAGTGAGCTAAGTAATATAGCTTCTATGCATGAGCCTCCCAGTACATGCTCATACACACACATCTAGCACACATCTGTATACACATATACCACACACATACTTACAGTCACAGACACATAAAAACTAAAACAAAGCCAGAAAATTAGATAAAACTTTGATGTGGGAGCTGGATGAAGATCTAAAGATACAGTATACACATTTGAGAGAATATTATAAAGTTGTTAAAAATAATGAAAAGCTGATAGGAAACCATTCAAATGTATATTATCAAGATAAAATAATTAAGTTCTGACCTGTATAAAGAGCATGGTACTATTTCCATCATAATATACAGATATAAATTAGATAAAGATCTAGATATGAGAAGGGGAGACAAGATGGTGGAGAAGTAGGAGGAGGCACCATTTCAACCTGTCCCCTAAAGTGAGCTGATTACCTACCAAAGAACTCTGATCACCCATGAAATCAGTCTGAGATTAGAATTATACACTTCCGGATCTCCATTGGGCAGGTAAAGCGGAGTGGGAACATTGGACTAATATCAGAAGACAAAAAAAAGGGGAGGGAGCCACCAGAAGCGACCCACTGGAAAGAAATACCCCAATATGAGAGTGCCCTATGATTGGGGACCAGCATTAACTTGGTGTCTGGTTGAAAGTACTCAAAAAGAGCAAAGGATTGTGGGGGAAAATTGGAGGGATCAGGCAGTTAGGGACAGGGGCTTATGCCCGCTGACCCAGGACAGCCACCACTGGCTCTGAGCCAGAGAGAGTGCAGCTAAGAAGCCAGGTCTTGGTCCCTGAGCTGCTGGCATGCCTGAGAGCGTCTGGGTGGCAGCGCCCTTGAGGGTGAGGGAGCCTCGCCTGCCGGAAGAGCCACAGCCTTTTGCCCTCTACGTGGGCGCCTGCACTGTGCAACCAGAGTCCAAGTTGCACTCTACACCCTCCCCTGAGAGAAAGGTGCCTGCAGGTGCCAGCTGGCGCTCTTTCAGACCAGAGAGTCTGAGCAGTCCCAGCCCGGGCCAGCGTGAAAATTTCAATGCACTCTCTCTGCCTGGGACCTCTCTGGCAGTCTGAGCCTACCCAGACAGTCACGGCTAGTATTTCTCAAGGTTTGGGGTACAAGCAGGAGTTCCTGTGACCCCAGAGACCGTGACTGGGAACGTGCTTTGCCAGCTGCCCAGGAGAAATTTATGTGCTCTGGAGCACCCAGAGGTGAACAAACTGAGGCTTCTCTCTGAGAGGGAGGTCTGGGTGCAGTTTGCTTTCCTCTAAACCTCCAAAAAACAACAAAAGCTGCCAAGGGGAAAGAAAACAAATGAATAAACAAACAAAAAACCTCCAGAGAACAAAAGCCTGAAAAACTGGTTTCCTCAGCACCCAGCCCCTTGATGGGGGCAGGAGGAATTTAGCAACACTGCCTGAAAATCCACACAGCGGGCCCCTTCCCCAGAAAGCCAGACCAAAAAAAAAAAAAAAAAAAAAATGCAGGCTAAACAGCATCTTCTAAAGAATGAATGGGTCAACTGGGAAATTAAAGAAGAATTGAAAAAAATCATGGAAACAAATGATAATGAAAATACAACGGTTCAAAATCTGTAGGACACAACAAAGGCAGTCCTGAGAGGAAAATATATAGCGGTACAAGCCTTTCTCAAGAAACAAGAGGGCACGGCTTGCATGGAGCACTGGGTGTGGTGAAAAAATAATGAATACTGTTTTTCTGAAAATAAATAAATTGGAAAAAAAAAGACCTAAAAAAATTAAATTAAATTAAATTAAAAAAAAAAAACAAAGGTCTCAGGTACACAACCTAACCCTACACCTAAAGAAGCTGGAGAAAGAACAAGAAAGAAACCCTAAGCCCAGCAGGAGAAGAGAAATCATAAATATCAGAGCAGAAATCAATGAAATAGAAACCAAAAAAACAGTAGAACAAGTCAACAAAACTAGGAGCTGGTACTTTGAAAGAATTAATAAAATTGATAAACCACTGGCCAGACTTATCAAAAAGAAAAGAGAAAGGACCCAAATAAATAAAATCATGAATGAAAGAGGAGAGATCACAACTAACACCAAAGAATTACAAACTATTATAAGAACATACTATAAGCAACTCTACACCAACAAATTTGACAATCTGGAAGAAATGGATGCATTCCTAGAAACATATAAACTACCACAACTGAACCAGGAAGAAATAGAAAGCCTGAACAGACCCATAACCAGTAAGGAGATTGAAACAGTCATTAAAAATCTCCAAACAAACAAAAGCCCAGGGCCAGATGGCTTCCCGGGGGAATTCTACCAAACATTTAAAGAAGAACTAATTCCTATTCTCCTGAAACTGTTCCAAAAAATAGAAATGGAAGGAAAACTTCCAAATTCATTTTATGAGGCCAGCATCACCTTGATCCCAAAACCCGACAAGGATCCCATCAAAAAAGAGAGCTATAGACCAATATCCTTGATGAACACAGATGCGAAAATTCTCACCAAAATACTAGCCAATAGGATTCAACAGTACATTAAAAGGACACCACGACCAAGTGGGATTTATTCCAGGGCTGCAAGTTTGGTTCAACATCCGCAAATCAGTCAATGTCATACAACACATCAATAAAAGATAGAACAAGAACCATATGATACTCTCAATAGATGCTGAAAAAGCATTTGAGAAAGTACAACATCCCTTCCTGATCAAAACTCTTCAAAGTGTAGGTATAGAGGACACATACCTCAATATCATCAAAGCCATCTATGAAAAACCCACTGCAAATATCATTCTCAATGGAGAAAAACTGAAAGCTTTTCCGCTAAGGTCAGGAACATGGCAGGGATGTCCATTATCACCATTGCTATTCAACAAAGTACTAGAAGTCCTGGCCTCCGCAATCAGACAACAAAAGGAAATTAAACGCATCCAAATTGGCAAAAAAGAAGTCAAACTATCACTCTTCTCAGATGATATGATACTATATGTGGAAAACCCAAAAGACTCCACTCCAAAACTGCTAGAACTTGTACAGGAATTCAGTAAAGTGTCAGGATATAAAAATCAATGCACAGAAATCAGTTGCATTTCTCTACACCAACAACAAGACAGAAGAAAGAGAAATTAAGGAGTCTATCCCATTTACAATTGCACCCCAAACCATAAGATACCTAGGAATAAACCTAACCAAAGAGGCACAGAATCTATACTCAGAAAACTATAAAGTACTCAAGAAAGAAATTGAGGAAGACACAAAGAAGTGGAAAAATGTTCCATGCTCCTGGATTGGAAGAATAAATATTGTGAAAATGTCTATGCTACCTAAAGCAATCTACACATTTAATGCAATTCCTATCAAAGTACCATCTATCTTTTTCAAAGAAATGGAACAAATAATTCTAAAATTTATATGGAACCAGGAAAGACCTCGAATAGCCAAAGGGATATTGAAAAAGAAAGCCAAAGTTGGTGGCATCACAATTCCCAACTTCAAGCTCTATTACAAAGCTGTCATCATCAGGACAGCATGGTACTGGCACAAAAACAGACACATAGATCAATGGAACAGAATAGAGAGCCCAGAAATAGACCCTCAACTCTATGGTCAACTAATCTTCGACAAAGCAGGAAAGAATGTCCAATGGAAAAAAGACAGCCTCTTCAATAAATGGTGTTGGGAAAATTGGACAGCCACATGCAGAAAAATGAAATTGGACCATTTCCTTACACCACACACAAAAATAGACTCAAAATGGATGAAAGACCTCAATGTAAGAAAGGAATCCATCAAAATTCTTGAGGAGAACACAGGCAGCAACCTCTTCGACCTCAGCCGCAGCAACATCTTCCTAGGAACATCGCCAAAGGCAAGGGAAGCAAGGGCAAAAATGAACCATTGGGATTTCATCAAGATCAAAAGCTTTTGCACAGCAAAGGAAACAGTTAACAAAATCAAAAGACAACTGACAGAATGGGAGAAGATACTTGCAAATGACATATCAGATAAAGGGCTAGTGTCCAAAATCTATAAAGAACTTAGCAAACTCAACACCCAAAGAACAAATAATCCAATCAAGAAATGGGCAGAGGACATGAACAGACGTTTCTGCAAAGAAGACATCCAGATGGCCGACAGACACATGAAAAAGTGCTCCATATCACTCGGCATCAGGGAAATACAAATCAAAACCTCAATGAGATATCACCTTACACCAGTCAGAATGGCTAAAATCAACAAGTCAGGAAATGACAGATGTTGGTGAGGATGCGGAGAAAGGGGAACCCTCCTACACTGTTGGTGGGAATGCAAGCTGGTGAAACCACTCTGGAAAACAGCATGGAGGTTCCTCAAAATGTTGAAAATAGAACTTCCCTATGACCCAGCAATTGCACTACTGGGTATTTACCCTAAAGATACAAACGTAGTGATCCAAAGGGGCACGTGCACCCGAATGTTTATTGCAGCAATGTCCACAATAGCCAAACTATGGAAAGAACCTAGATGTCCATCAACAGATGAATGGATCAAGAAGATGGGGTATATATACACAATGGAATACTATGCAGCCATCAAAAGAAATGAAATCTTGCCATTTGCGACAACATGGATGGAACTAGAGCATATCATTCTTAGTGAAATAGTCAAGCGGAGAAAGACAACTATCATATGATCTCCCTGATATGAGGAAGAGGTGATGCAACATGGGGGCTTAAGTGGGTAGGAGAAGAATCAATGAAACAAGATGGGATTGGGAGGGAGACAAACCATAAGTGACTGTTAATCTCACAAAACAAACTGAGGGTTGCTGGTGGGAGGGGAGTTGGGAGAAGCGGGGGTGGGGTTATGGACATTGGGGAGGGTATGTGCTTTGGTGAGTGCTGTGAAGTGTATAAACCTGGTGATTCACAGACCTGTACCCCTGGGGATAAAAATATATGTTTATAAAAAAATTAAAAAATTAAAAAAAAAAAAAAGCCACTGAGACAAGACAAAAAAAAAAAAAAAAAACCAACAAGAGGACAACCACCACTACTTCATAGATACAACTTTTATTTTTAATCCATTCCCACTATTCTGGTTCTTTTTTTTATATATATATATGTGTGTATATATATATATATATATTATATATATATATAAATTTTTAACATATTTACCATCACAATGAGATGTTCAGTACATCAAATTCCATAATAACCTTTTAACCTGAACTTTTTGATACATATACCCGTGTTTTTCTTTTGCTTTCCTATTTTTTAATTTATTTTATTTTATTTTATTACTTTTTAATATTCATATAGAGATAAACTTCAAGGTAATCCCCTTACCCCAATCAATGCTACCCCAAAGGTAAACCAGTTTTAATCCGCTTTATCTCAGGAAAGTTGAGTCCTTTAACAAAGATATCAAGATACATCCAGGAAGAATCAAAATAACCCTCTTTGCCCACACTGAGAATTTATAACCACTCTCCCATAATTTTCTTCTGCCAGTGTTTCTGTGTATTTGTTTTTGTCTTGGTAGTATATAAATCTTATACTTGGGGTTCTTTTTGATGAGGATCTTTTTATTTACTTATTTATTTTTCTTCTTGTCATCTATTTTTGTTGTTCTTTTTGTTTTTCTGTTTTTGTTTTTGTTTTTGTTTGTATACTTCATAAATCTTACCTTGTGGCCCATTTGGGTTGGGTCTTCTCTTTTATTTTGTTTCTTTCTTTTTTTTTTTTTTTTTTCTGTCTCTCTCTCTCTCTCTCTCTCTTTTTTTTTTTTTTTTTGTTTTCTTTTTTCTTTCTTTTCAGTGGGGAATCTCAATTGCTCAGAAGCATTCCAGGGTGCACCTTGCCTGCACCACAGTTGATACATTCAGCTACACATCCTTTCAGCCATCTCTCACCAAAATGACTAGGAGGAGGAATGCCCAACTAAAGAAAAGTTCAGAGACTGGGCCCTCTCCATCAGAGCTCTTGGATATGGACACAGACAGTATGTCAGAAAGGGAATTCAGGCTAATAATTACCCAGGCAATAGCTAGGTTGGAGAAAGCCTTTGATGACAAAATGGAATTGATTAGGGCAGAAGTGAAAGCCACCAGGGATGAGGTTAACAATGTTCTCAATGAGTTACAGTCTAATCTAAATTCTCTAAAAGCTAGGATAACTGAGGCAAAAGATAGAATTAGTGATCTAGAGGACAAACAGAGAAAAAGGATCAGGAGGTAGCCTGGAACAAATAGTTTAGAAGCCATGAAAACAGAATTAGGGAAATAAATGACACCATGAAACATTCCAACGTCAGAATTATTGGAATCCCTGAAGGGGAGGAGGAAGAAAGAAGACTAGAAGATATAGTTGAACAAATTCTCCAAAAAAGTTTTCCCAATCTGGCGAATGGAACCAGCATTTGTGTACTAGAGGCAGAAAGGTTTCCCCCCAAGATCATAGAATCTAGAAAAACCTCGAGACATCTGATTGTGAAAATGATGAATCATAATTGTAGACAGGAGCTCTTGAAAGCAGCTAGGACAAAGAAATTCCTTACATACAGAGGAAAGCCCATCAGAATAACATCAGACCTGTCCACAGAAACCTGGCAAGCCAGAAAGGGCTGGCAAGATGTATTCAGGGCACTAAATGAGAAGAAGATGCAGCCAAGAATACTTTATCCAGCAAGACTGACATTTGAATTGGATGGAGAGATAAAGAACTGCCAAGACCAGCAAGGTTTAAAAGAGTATGTGACCACCAAGCCGACACTGCAGGAAATATTAATTTAAGCCAATTCCATACACAAGAAGGGAAATAATCAAGATTAGAGCAGAGATCAATGAGATAGAAACTTAGAGATACAGTAGAACATATCAATGAAACTAGAAACCGGTTTTTTGAAAGAATCAATAAGATCAATAAACCATTGGCCAAACTAATCCAAAAGAAAAGAAAGAAGGACCAAATTAATAAAATTATGAATGAAAAGGGAGAGATCACAACTAACATCAAGGAAATAGAAACAATAATCAGAAATTATTATCAACAGTTATATGTGAATAAGTTAAGCAACCTAGATAAAATGTATGCATTCCTGGAAAACTATTCTTCCAAAATTGAACCAGGAAGAAACTGACAACCTCAATAGACCGATATCTAGTAACAAGATTGAAACAGTGATCAAAAACCTCCCAAAAACAAGAGCCCAGGACCTGACGGATTCCCTGGGGAATTCTACCAAACTTTTAAAGAAGAAATAACACCCATTCTCCTGAAGCTGTTTCAAAAAATTGAAGCAGAAGGCAAACTTCCAGACTCTTTTTATGAAGCTAGCATTACCCTGATCCCCAAACCAGGTAAAGACTTAACCAATAGGGAAAATTTTAGACCAATATCCCTGATGAATATGGATGCTAAGATTCTCAACAAGATCCTAGCAAGTAGGATCCAACAGCACATTGAAAAGATTATCCACCAAGACCAGGTGGGATTTATAGCTGGGTTTCAAGGATTGTTCAACATTCACAAATCAATCAATGTGATAGAACAAATCAGTAAAAGAAGAGAGAAGAACCACATGGTCCTCTCAATTGATGCAGAAAAAGCATTTGACAAAATCCAGCATCTGTTCCTGATTAAAATGCTTCAAAGTATAGGGATAGAGGGAAAATTCCTCAACTTCATAAAATCTATCTATGAAAAACCCACAGAAAATACCATCCTCAATGGGAAAAAGCTCACAGCCTTCCTGTTGAGATCAGGAACATGACAAGGAGGCCCACTCTAACCACTCTTGTTCAACATAGTTTTAGAAGTCCTAGCAACAGCAATCAGACAACAAAGAGAAAGGGGGGTTCTATAAAAGAGGAAAAAACCCAAGAATATCATTGAACAGAAATATATGGAGACAATCTATAGAAACAAAGTATTCACAGGTAACATGATGATACTTTATATGGAAAACCCAAAAGACTCCATCCCCAAACTACTAGAACTCATACACCAATTCAGTAATGTGGCAGGATACAAAGTCAATGTACAGAAATCAGTTGCTTTCTTATACACTAACAATGAAAATACAGAAAGGGAAATTAGAGAATCAATTCCATTTACTATAGCACCAAGAACCATAAGATACCTGGGAATAAAACTAACCAAAGAGGTAAAGGATCTGTACTCAAAGAACTATAGAACTCTCATGAAAGAAATCAAAGAACACACAAAAAGATGGAAGACCATTCCATACTCATGGATTGGAAGAATAAACATTATTTAAATGTCTATACTGCCTAGAGCAATCTATACTTTCAATGCCATTCCAATCAAAATTCCACCGGCATTTTTCAAAGTGCTGGAGCAAACAATCCTAAAATTTGTATGGAATCAGAAGAGACCCCGAATTGCTAAGGAAATGTTGAAAAAGGAAAACAAAACTGGTGGCATCATGTTGCCTGATCTCAAGCTTTACTACAAAGCTGTGATCACCAAGACAGCATGGTACTGGCATAAAAACAGACACATAGACCAGTAGAACAGAGTAGAGAGCCCAGATATGGACCCTCAACTCTATGGTCAAATAATCTTTGACAAAGCAGGAAAAAATATATAGTAGAAAAAAGACAGTCTCTTCAATAAATGGTTCTGGGAAAATTGGACAGCTATGTGTAGAAGAATGAAATTCAACCATTCTCTTACACCGTACACAAAGATAAACTCAGATAAAATACCTCAATGTGACGCAGGAATCCGTCAGAATCATAGAGGAGACCATAGGCAGTAACCTCTTCAATATCAACCATAGCATCTTCTTTCAAGTTATGTCTCCAAAGGCAAAGGAAACAAAGCAAAAATGAATTTTTGGTACTTCATCAAGATCAAAAGCTTCTGCAGAGCAAAGGAAATAGTCAACAAAACAAAGAGGCAAACCACGGAAAGGGAGAAAATATTTGAAAATGACAGTACAGACAAAAGGCTGATATCCAGGATCTATTAAGAACTTCTCAAACTCAACACACACAGAACAGATAACCATGTCAAAAAATGGGCAGATGACATGACCAGACACTTCTCCAATGAAGACATACAAATGGCTATCAGACACATGAAAAAATGTTCATCATCACTAGCCATTAAGGAGATTCGAATCAAAACCATTTTGAGATACCACCTTACACCAGTTAGAATGGCCAAAATTAACAAGACAGGAAACAACATGTGTTGGAGAGGATGTGGAGAAAGGGGAACCCTCTTCCACTGTTGGTGGGAATGCAAGTTGGTTCAGTCACTTTGGAAAACAGTGTGGAGATTCCTTAAGAAATTAAAAATAGAGCTATCCTATGACCCTGCAATTGCACTACTGGGTATTTACCCCAAAGATACAGATGTTGTGAAAAGAAGGTCCATCTGTACCCCAATGTTCATAGCCACAATGACCACAATCGCCAAACTATGGAAAGAACCAAGATGCCCTTCAATGGACGAATGCATAAGGAAGTGGTCCATATACACTATGGAGTATTATGCCTCCATCAGAAAGGATGAACACCCAACTTTAGTATCTACATGGAGGGGACTGGAAGAGATCATGCTTAGTGAAATAAGTCAAGCAGAGAGAGTCAATTACCATATGGTTTCACTTATATGTGGAGCATAAGAAATAACACGGAGGACATGGGGAGATGGAGAGGAGAAGGAAGTTGAGGGAAATTGGAGGGGGACATGAACCATGAGGGACAATGGACTCTGAAAAACAATCTGAGGGTTTTGAAGGGGCGGGGGGTGCATAAACAGTGAATTCTGGTACACTAAAACGAAATTTTAAGAAAATAAAATTAAAAAAAAATTTTTAAAAAAAAGATATAGATATGAGAAATGCTTGCACATGTACAGACTGACTCTGGAAGGACATGGAAGAAAATGGAACAGTGACTGCTTCCATGAAGAAAACTAGTTAGCTGACACATGGTACAGGGAGGGGACAACATTTTACAGCATAGCATACCATTTCTTTTAATTTCTTACTCTTATTTGCATGACCACTTCAAAGAAATAAATGAAATGCATTGTTAAAGAAAACATAAGTGAGGAAGAGTTTTCCCTTCTTCCTTTCTAGGTTCTTTGGCTATTCTAATAACTAATTTGACATAAGCTAGATTAACAGGAAAAAAACACATTTAATTTTGTATGAGTGGCAGTCCCATAAAATTATGAGACCCAAAGGCTGCCAGGCATTTGAAGCTTATATAAAAGCCTGGGCCTGAGCCAGAGAAAGGAGTAGAAGTCTGGAGACACGAAGGGGAGGAAAGCCACTCACAAAGGAGAGAGGTAATATTTTAAAAACAAAGGCTTGCCTGTTACTCAGGCAAGTTTCTTAGCTAAAAGGTGTATCTGGTAATAGCTCTCTCCTGGTACAGGCCCCCTTTCCAACATAAATTGGGCAATTTAGGGGGAGGTAAAGAGGTCCTCCTTAATCTGCTGAGTTTTGATTACTTTTAGCTCTAAATAATCCCCACGCCAAAGTGACATATTTTAGGGTCTCCTGTCCTGTTCTCCTTCAAAAACTTGCACCAATAAAATAATTGTCTACTCTGAAATCAGCAATGAGATTATCACAGGCTAAATTACTGGCAAGAGTTAAAAATTTAAGGGTCACCTGGGTGGCTCAGTGGGTTAAGGCTCTGCCTTTGTTCAGCTCAGGTCATGATCTCAGGGTCCTGGGAGGTCCTGGGATCAGCCCTGAATCAGGCTTTCTGCTCAGCAGGGAGCCTGCTTCTCCCTCCCCCTCTTCCTGCCTCTCTGCCTACTTGTGATCTCTGTTAAATAAACAAATAAAATCTTAAAATTTTTTTTTTAAAAAGAGAAAGCCTTCAGTCAGAAAGCCTGAAAAGGGCCCAAGCTTTATTTAAAATTTATCTTCTATTCAAACACAGCAGTCTTTATCCATATCTGCAATTTCAGTTTTTGTAGTATTTACTGTATCATGATTCTTGCGGGTAAAGCTATATTTTTGATAAATCAGAATCTTATTTAGAATTCAGAATAATTAGCAGAATGATCATAATCTCTCCAGGACATACACAAGCATTTTCTATTTTATATAGCCAAGGATCTCTAGATCCTAAGGGCCTTAAAGAATTATCCATGACAAAGCCAAATATATTGATCTGCAGATGTGCTGGAAAGCTTTCCTGGGAGAGCACCTTACCAGTGCAAGGACCAATTCCAATCCCTGTCTCTGCTGGAGTACTTTCACTCAGACTTTCAGCACAATTTCAAAGCCATTCACTTAAACTGTCCTTGATATGCTTACTCATCTCTCCCTGGTACACTGTCAAATACCCTTCAACTTGCACTCAAAAAGCTCTGATTCCTTAAAGTGGGGACAGTATCTTTTCTAAGTCCTTCTAAACATCTCACCTAACTGAGAGAGGCCAATTCCATCCATCCTTCAACCAACCTACAAAGATTTTGTCAGTGCAGTTGTCATTTCTAGAGCAGAATCTTTAACTAGTGAAGCCCGCAAAGACCACCTTTACTCAGTAATTGGGCATTGACCATTTTGATCATATCATGATCTTGTCGAAAACAATATTTCCCATGATGCTCTTAAGGAAGTGCACAGGAATGCGGGAGAAAAGAGAACTTGAGAACAGCTCTACTGAAGATTTATACTTCCTCAGATCTAGCTACCAGAGAACTGAAATTATTAGAAAAAACTAATTATTCAGCTAAAAGAAATGAAGTTTATTTAATCTTAAAATGTTAGTAAAGATATTCTTAATATTTCTTTACTTAATAATTAAAGCAATTACTACCATGGATAATCACTAGTAATGTAATTTGTGTGGAATTTATAAAATTTAGGGAGATATTCATTACCATTAACTTTGGTAATGTTTTTAAAAGGAAATACTCCCATGTGTTTAGGTAGATAAATTAGCAACACGATGTTATTCTCAACTTTTGCGCTTAATAAAAACAATAAGAATTAAAATATAGTCAGATAAACAGAAATGAATCAGTATCAATTTTTCTTCCACAGAGAAGGGAGATGACGTGAGTTGTTGGCCTTGTTTGATTTTCAACTGTAATGTATTTCAGGCTTTAGCAAGCTTTTTCTGTAAAGTGCCAGTAGTAAGTATTTTAGGCTCTGTGTAGGTCTCTGTCACAACAGTGTCATTATAGTGAAGCAACTACAAACAACAGGAAAATGGGCATGTTTTGTTCCCCAAAAAAATGTATTTACAAAAATGGAAGGCAGGCCAGATTTGGGCCTGCAAATTGTGATAGTTTGCTTACATCTAATCTGTTTATTTTAGATAAATGATTCATAAAGATTTAGTAAGGGGCAAATAATAATCCAGACTCCCAAATCTCACCAGGTGTATGCTTTTTTTAACAGAGATGCCATGAATCCATAAATGTACTTATCTGATTCTATGTGACATCATTTTTATCTCTACATTAATCTTCCTTTCCCTTCAGGTACACATTGGCTGTAAGAGGTAGAATTTGTTGATTTTTTTTTTAATTTCACAATTTATTTTCTGTCCTATTGTGAATATTTCACGAAGAAAACTGTATCATCTTAGCAAATATTTTATAGAATTCCAGTTCTCTTATTAGAGCACTACAATATGAAAAGTAAATACATGCTAAAACCACTGAAAGAAATTTGAAGGAAGAGATGAACTTTTATAATGGTTTAACAAGAATAAAGGGATATGTGTTAAATAAATCACTGAACTGGAATTGATTCAGTAAAATTCAATAAATTAAATTCCTAATTGCTCCATGTTTGTGTGAATGAAATAATAAATTCTTAATGATAGCATGAATGCTGAAATTAAGAGAACTAATCATATCTGTAGGAAAATGAAATACACTTTTTGTTTTCCTCTCTTACAACTTCCCTATTTCAGATTTTCAGGAAAAAATAAAGTCATTAAATGTCATGAGTTGAAGAGAACCTTAAATCTATTCCCATTTCGTTTTTCATTGTCCAAGAAAAATAATCAGGAACCAAAAAACTCAAATAAATGAACAAAAGATCAATGTACACATCGTGTGTTTTGAATTTTCTTCTTAAGTCCTTTTAATTCTGTTCTCTCTTTTGAGCTAACAGGCTATACATGGAAACTATCTAGGTAATAGGACTGTGAGCAGTATATAACGGACAAATACATGTGATAGTTTTATTCTACTCCTCCTATTTCTCCACCCTACACTTTCAGTCTCTATAACAAATCTCTGTGTTATACTTATGCAGTCACAAAAATGTTCTCTATGACTAACATTGCTAATAGATGGTTAAGGAATACACTGAGAGAGTTATAGACAACTCATACGTAGAGTAATATTTTGTAAGAAAAGATCTTTTAAACGTTGTAATAATTATATGGCCCAGTACATTGTATTCAAGCCTCTGTCTATTCCAGACTGCTACGTAGTAACTGATTAGCAGCGGAAAGTTCAGTTGTATTTACATAATATTTCGAAACACCTTAACTATTATTAACATGTTTTATTCTTCAAAATTTTCTGAAGCAGTTAGAGTAGGTAGTAATATATTCATTTTGCAGAAACAGAGATGGGCTCCCAGGGGCTAAATCATGCATGCAAAAATCAGAAAATTAGTTAATGATAGCACCTAAATTAGAACCCAAATGTCCTTCCTTTCTTATTGCATGTCTAATCTATTAAACTCTATAGCAATTAATAGTCCTGAGATGTACACACCATAATACACAATGTGAATGTAGATCTAAACACAGCAAATTGAGAGGCACCTGGGTGGGTCAACTGGTTAAGTGTCTGCCTTCAGTTTAGATCATAATCCCAGGGACCTGGGTTGGGCTCCCTTCTCAGCAGGGGGCCTGTTTCTCCCTTTCCATCTGCCCCTCCTGCCCATTCTCTCTCTCTCTCTGTCTCTCAAATAAATAAATAGAATCTTTTTAAAAAATAAAATAAAATAAATACAGCAAATTGTATCTTTCAAAATGTAAGGGAAGAGGCTCAATTCAAAAAAACTGGATTGGGACACAACTTTAAAGACCAGCAGCAGAAATGGTGGAAACACAGCCAAGAAGAGAACTTTCAAGGCAGTTTATCTAACAACATTTTTAAGAAAAAAAGAAATAGGGTCTAGTTTTTAAAAACAAGGCTGACAAGAATGAGACTGGTACTAGGAAGCAGCTTGGGGACAAGAAAAGATCGGTCTCCTCTGCTTCTGTGTACCCTGGAAAGAACTGAGACAGCACCGTGACTTCTCCTGTAAGGCATTCAGTGAGGTGGTCCCACCTATTCTTTTTGAAAAATATGAGGCTTCATTTTTCTAGTGGGAGAAAAAATCAAATTTATTTTCAGTTCGTACTGCCTCTTGGGCAAAGGAGCAATGACACTGATATGTACATGCCACCCAGGCTGATTTGTTTAGTCTCAAGAAAAGACAGGGCAGTTTGCCATTGTATGGGGATTTATTCCTGACAATTAGAAGGGAGCTAGGATAGTGCTACAAGAGGGAATGGCATTTATTAACGTCATTATTAGCCTTCTATGAAAAGAGTTTCTATTTTGAAATAATCTTATCTAGCATATATACACCAGTGCTTTCCAACGAAATTATCACCTTAATGTGCGTCATTCTTCACCAAATATTGAACCCCCATTTGATTGAATAATTTATGGACTTAACAACTTTTTAAAAAAATCAGTTAAAAAATAGTTTTGAGCAAACATTTGGTCCAATTCTTAATCACTGTTTTAAATCTTTTATATGTATTATCTCACTTACTTCTCATGACAACCTTATGGTTTCAATGATTATGCACATTTCCCAGAGAAAACTGAAGTTTGAGATTAAGTACCTTCAAGGTTTTTTAGAGCTATTAAGCCGAAGACAAGGATTCAAACCCATGTCTGTCAAGCTCCAAAGCCCAAGGGTTTGGTCATTATTTTCCTGATGACATTTATTTAGAAAGTCAAGATTTAGACACAGAAAAAGGAAACTAATAGTACAGGCCAGTACAGTTGTCAAATAAATAACACAGACAGGATGCAGTATACAATTTCTGAGTAAGAAAAATATGACTGTAATTTTTAAAAGGAGGAGAGGAGATTAAAACAAAATTTATCTCAGTTAAATCTAGAAAGTTAAGAAATATACAGGTAGATGGAAAGTGTTGGGGCATTAACCAGAGGGAACTGTGGGAAGAAAGGTGGTAGGATAAAGACACAAAATGAACATAAATGCTCATGTTCACAAACAGACAGTAGGCAAGTCTAGTGGAAGTAAAGTAATGAAATTGTACAGACTCACACAATACTAAAATATATATGAATGAATATGATCATAGTTCTATCACAGTAAAGATGATGTGCCTTACTACTTAGAATACATCTGTTTCTCTTGTGAGAGTCCAGAAAATCACAAATTCTTCTTAGATAAGAACAAAGAAGAGAATTGGCAGGTCCCAGGCTAGTGTAAAAGTTGCATACAGTATAAGAATTGAAGCAAATATTATCATAATGGACTATGCTGTGGCATCAACTGAGCTCAAGTCAAGCTGTAAGGTGGGAGTTAAAACTGGCAAATATGTGGGGTAGTTGGGTGGCTCAGTCAGTTGAGCATGTGACTCTTGATTTCTGCTCAGGTCATGATCTCGGGGTTGTGAGATCAAGACCCCTATCGAGGCCCCTGCCGGGTTCTGTACTGGGTGTGGAACCCACCTAAGATTCTCTCTTCCTTTGCCTCTTCCCTCCTTAAAAATAGGAAACAGGTCATGCTGGTAAGAGATTAGGGCTAGAGTCAGAATTCCTTAGTGAGTACAGGGCTTCTGGGACCTCTGAGTTCTTAACAATTTTACTCCTAGTGTTGGCCAAAGGGAGGATAGCAAGTCTGTCACAAGAATGTGCTTGCCTTCGTCAACATATCTAGAAGAGGGATTATTATCACCATTCTTACTTCAGTATCTTTCATCCCTCTGATACATTCTGTGCTGGGATTCTTCCTATGTATTTATGGCCCTTCTAGCCACTGACAAGTCACAGATACCACACCCTTAGGGGAGAGATGGGAGAGCAGGGTCAGGGCATGAAGAATTCTCACAAAAGCTCTCCTTTCTCTTAGCTATAGAGAGGGTAAAATAGAGATTCATTTCTCTTTAAAACAAGGTTTTCCATTTTTTATGCATGACTGTTTACTAGAAACAAGAGAAAACATTTCCTTTCCATGTACAACAGAAAATTATATGTAGAGAAAAATAAAATCTATTCTCCATGGAAAGAATTTTAAAAACAATGGAAGTTTGACTTCTTTCCAAAAAAAATGTGTGACGTGTTTTCCCCATGAACAGGTGTGGGGCTGGACATTGAATTGTGCTCATTCCCACATATCTTCTCAGATCTCACTCAGATCTTCCCAGGAGAATATGAAAAAAATTCAACAGTCAGAGTTCTTTACAGATACCATCATGCACTATTACAAAATGCCTGTGGCAGAGCATCACCTTTATCAAGACTACACTTGATATGTGAGTTGCATGAACTCACATAGTTCATGCAACTATGTGAAATAAAATCAAGACTGTGATGTTCCAGCTTTGGTTCCCAGTTTAATCATGAAGAAGCCTATAGTCATCAGCACTTGTTCACTGAAGGTCCACCTGTGTCAGGGCTCAAAGGAAAGAAGATGGCTCTGCATGAAAACAATGAAATGAAACCACAGAGCAAGCCATTCTCTTAACACCCAGTCTATATAGTGCCCCGTGTTTTCCCTATGTGGTTTTATGGCATCACTTCATGTCCTGGAACTCTCCATGTGATGGAACACTAATACCTCAAACTGGTCAGTTTCACAACAAAACCATTCATCTTCTCCCCACCCCCCCAAATCTATGCCTTCCCTGTTTCCCAATTCAGACAATGACAGTAATATCCTTCAAGACTATAAAACCCTGTAGAATGTCCAACTTCCTTCTCCTGTTCATTCTCCAAATTCAGATGCTGGGTACTTTCACCACTTTCTATTCCTCCAGGCAGACCCTAATTCAGGCTCTCAATATCTCTTATCTGAAAAATCTCAATAGCCTCTTAACTTGGCCTCCCCAACCTCTAATGTCTCCCCATTTTATTATCTCCTTCACGCAACAGCCACAGTTAGCTTCCTTAATCTCAGATTTGATCATTTTTAATTCTCGGTTTGGAATCTTTCATCAATTCCTTATTTTGTACAGCACCATTTCCTTGTAAAATTAGTTTTACCTTGTGCCAAATAATGGGAAAAGAAAGAAGGAAAGAAGTAAAGATAGAAGACATAGGAAAGAGCAAAAAAAAATTATAAAAAATAATTTTATCAAAATTAGCTTTGCATTTTATTTGTTTATGTTTAACTGACTTATTGTATAAGCAATTCTATTTCAGAAAGTAAAAACCATATGCAAATCTGCTTATTTTTGCAAAAACAACCAAAGAATGAATAAACTAGATACTAATGTTCATTAGTTATGTACAAGGGGAAGATGTAGATTAGACAGAAATACTAACTTTCCTCAATTTGCTTGCTAAGGGACCTGACATAAGCAGCCTACTCTCAAATAGTTCAGATTAAAAAAAAACAAAAAACATAATGGTGAACGTGTGAGAGACAGAAAAGACAGAAAGAGAAAGAGAATGATAAAGCTAATTTTCCAAGGTGTTAAAAATTGGTCAGTCAAGTTGTATAAGTCATTCTTTTCCCTGACATAACATTTATCATTTTTTTTTTTTTGCCACTAAGGACCAACTAGAAGACTTTCCTCCAGTCCTAATATTTATTTTGCATCACTAATAGACTTGGAACTCTGATAATTTGCTAATAATTCTGTAGCAGAAAATGTGGGCTGTGTTTATTTGAAGTTCATCCTTGGCCACGGGTTTAGAGCATGTGTTTAGTAAGGGGCTATGCTTTGCATATTTTCCCTTTGGTAGATGTGTTGCAGATAGTTAATTCTTACTGTAATCTATTTTGAGATTTATAGCCTCCTCTCTCAAGTTTGTTCTTGTGAAATGAAATTTTCTGAGCTTATATTTCTTCCTCTGCAGGATAAGAACAGTTGAATAAACACTAGATTATATTTCTAAGGTCCTTTCTCTCCCCAAAAATCTCTTTTATATTTTACTTTCTCTATTCTTTTTTAATGCAGAAGAATTTTAATTATCTCACCCCCAGTATTTTTATATCACTAGGGAGGAAAAAAATCAATTACTCGTGCTCATGATCAAGGTGAAGTGAGGCTCATTGTCATGCTTGCTCCTTTCTACATAATTTTAATCTCTTAATTGAGTCTAGAAATGAAAGGATCTTATTATAACTAGGACTCTAAAAATACTAACTCATGCCTGAGATTGCTTGCATTTTTACAAGTAAAAGAAAATTGTTGAAATCATTGATTTGTGGCCAGTCAGATGTTTTCAGTTTCTATTATTTCTCAGCCCTGGCTTGTAGAGTTATTGTTATGCAGCTTTGCCACTGTGCTAATTTGGCATTTGCCAAAAATAATCAGAATCATGAAGGAATGGTGTGCAGAACAAATGCTTTGTAGTTGTCTACAATCTTTCCAGTGGTAATCAGTGTTTATTTGTTTTACAAATCATCAGCTACATAATGTAAAAGGCAAATGTATTTCCTTTTCCCTTTTTTCCCCAGGGAAGATCTGACAAGAACTGATCCAAAAGCCACTGAGAAGCTGTTTGTGAAGCAGGGCTATAACCTGTAACAGACAGCGTGTCCAGATGGACTTCGCAGGACCTGAGAAGTTAGATGGCAAGAGGCTCGCAGACCACGTCTCCAATAGCTGCAACCCTGCTGGAAAAATGCATAGATAAGTGTTTGAGTCCCGTTATCATCAATAACTCTTCCGAACACCCTACGTTATAAAAAGGCACCCACCTTAGGAAAAAAGTTAATGTGTAAAAATTTAATAAAGAGACTCAGAAGGAGGACCTGCTGTTTATCCTCTAGGTCCCTGAGCCTGCACCCCTTAAGAGCAAAGTAGTCTATGCCACTTCCAAGGACACCATCAAGAAGCTGAGCGATGATCAAACTTGAATTAAAAACAAACTCTGAGGCAGAAGTCAAGGACCACCACACCCTGGCAGAAAGGCTGCAGGGCAGGACTCTATTCCCTGGAGATCAAGCCTGTGTGGGTCTCTTTCCCGTCCACCTGCCTGGAGCATTTGGCAGCTGATCTTCCTGTGTGGGTTGGGGGGGTGTGCTGCTAAGAGGATGCCAGCATGTGGAAGGCAACCTCTCCCCTGGGGATCTCCTCCTCCCTAAATCCCAGATAGTTCTGGCCTTCCCATACTGCTTTTAATCTCCTGAGCAGACCAAGTTGCCCCCAGTGACCTTAATTTAGCAGAGGACGGTGGGAGAAACTGTATTTTATTTAGTAGAAAACTATAATGATGCTTTTATTTTTTAAAAAAGATTTTGTTTATTAATTTGACACACAGAGAGAGAGAGATGACAAGTAGGCAGGCGGTGAGAGAAGGGGAAGCAGTATCCACACTGAGCAAAGAGTTTGATGCCGGGCTAGATCCCAGGACCCAGAGATCATGACCTGAGCTAAAGGCAAAGGCTTAACCCACTGAGCCACCCAGGTGCCCCATATTGATGCTTTTAAATAAACTCAATATTATACATTGGACTAAAGTTGAACATGATCCTTTTTCTTTTTAAGTCAGTTAAAACTCACCAATTAAAAAAATCTTTAATTCACTCATTAAATAAGCATGTATTAAGCACATATTATATGCCAGGTTCTATGGACCATAAGACCAGGTTTTCTGCTCTCAGGAAACATATAGGCAAAAATTTTAAGAAAAAAATATATTTTTGTATGGATATTTGAAAAGCAAAAAGAGGGGCACCTGGGTGGCTCAGTCAGTTGAGCATCTCCGTTTGGCTCAGGTCATGATCCCAGGATCCTGGGATTGAGCCCTGCATTGGGCTCCCTGCTCAACAGGAAGCCTGTTTCTCCCTCTTGCACTCCCCCTGCTTGTATGCCCTCTCTTGCTGTCTCTCCCTCTTTGTCAAATAAATAAATAAAATCTTTAAAATAAATAAATAGATACATAGATAGATACCAAAAAGGTATTAATCTGGAGTTTTTATTAGTAAAGAGATATGAGCATAAATGATGAAAATGTCAGGAATATAATTTAAAAATTACAAATATCAAGCGACATTATTCTTTGAGACCCTTTGAGAATAGTTCAGGAAATATATTAATGATGATGCTTTCTTCTAAACCATTTTTTTAGTATTTTCATATGTATTTCAATTTACCTTGCCACTCTACAAAGAGCTAGCATGTTAAAAAATCAAACATATAAGGGCACCTGGATGGCTCAGTCACGTTAAACATCTGCCTTCAGCTCAGGTATTGATCTCGGGGTCCTGGGATCAAGTCCCACACCAGGCTCCCTTCTGAGCACGGAGCCTGCTTCTCCATCTCCCATTCCCCCTGCTTGTGCTCTCTCTCTCTCTCTCTCTCTCTCTCTCTATGTCTAATAAATAAATGAAATCTGAAAAAAAAATCAAACATATATTTCCAGGAATACAAGATCAGTGTGTTAAAATATTAATGTTTGGCAGAAAAATATTTTTATTTCCTGCTATGACATCCAGCCAACTTCAAGGGTTTAAGATTCAGACATGTAACTGGTGTGGACATTGTTAATCTTCCTATGCAGACATTCAGGAGAAAATTACCAAAGCAGGATAGGGAAAAGTTAGCATCATTAAAAAAAATGACTTCTCCTCAAACAATATTGTCATTGTCTAAATGCCAAGGTCCTTTTGGAACTGTAAAAGTTTTCATGATATCAAACCCAACTTTTTATTAGCCAATGAGTAGTTCTTGTTTTCTAAAATATTCTTGATGTGTTTCTTCCCAAGAAATGTTATCTTTAAAAAAAGTTATCTTGGAAGATTATTTTTAAAGTATTGCTTAATAAAATTATTTTGCATTATTGATTCTTAAAGTATAAAATTATATTGAATTTTTGTATTGATATTGTGTTGATATTTTAATATAAAGTCAGTGTTATGTATTAGACTTAAGTAGAACAGATTATACACTAAAAGTGGAAGTCATTTTTTATACAGTCAATTAAAACTCACCAATTAAAAAACAACTTTAGAGAGTCTACCCTCATTAATTAAAAAAAGTCTATAACTAACCATAAATTGACAACCCAATTAAAAACCAGGCAAAGAATTTGAATAGGCATTTCTCCAAAGGAGAAACACAATGGTGGATAAACACATGAAAAGATGTTCACCTCATTAGCCAGAGGGAAATACAAATCAAAACTGGGACATACCACTCCCCAGTCCTTATTAGGATGACTATAATCCAAAAGACTATAACAAAGATTGGCAAGGATTTGGAGAAATTGGAACTCTCATAAAACTTTGGTGAATGTAAAATGTTGCAATGACTTTGGAAAACAGTCTAGTAGTTCTTAGAAGGTACCATATGACCAGCACCTCAACTCCTGGGATAGATCCATAAGAAATGAAAACAAATGTCCACACAAAAACTTATAAAGGAAGGGCTTCTGGGTGGCTCAGTGAGTTGAGCCTCTGCAGTCAATTCAGGTTGTGATCCCAGAGTCCTGGGATCAAGCCTCTCTGCTCAGCAGAGAGCTTGCTTCCCCCTCTCTCTCTGCCTGCCTCTCTGCCTATTTGCGATCTCTGTCTGTCAAATAAATAAATAAAATCTTTAAAAAAAATATGAATTCATTTATAATTGACATACTGATTGAATAGAAACTATTCTGTTAGAAAACCTAAAAATAATTTTTTCCTTAAATAACAAACATTTCCTGAGATTTTACATTACTAATTTTTTATCTGAATTTTTTCTCAGAATCATGAAATAATTATTAATCTAACTAAGCCAGATTTGACACACATTTTCATATAGTATTATTTCTATTACTAGAGTTCTCTATGAATTTTTAAACATTTTTGTATTCAAGTATTACATTTTTAGTATATCTATTCTCTAATATTACTATGAAGGTGTTGCAATTAAAATAGTTATCAAAAATATTAGAATACACTCAGAGTCCTGGGTAAAATTCTAAATATATGTTTTTTTTTTCTGTAACAAATGATATATCCTAAAATATCTTAATAAAAATAGTGTGAATTAGAAAAGTTAATGTGTTTAAATATTGATTGAAATACTTTGATTAGGCCTCATAAATAAGGATAATTGGTGACTTAGCTTCACTAAGTTTGCTAAATTGGGGTGCCTGGGTGGCTCAGTCGTTAAGCTTCTGCCTTCGGCTCAGGTCAGGATCTCAGGGTCCTGGGATTCAGTCCCCATGTCAGGCTCCCTGCTCTGAGGGAAGCCTCTCTGAGGGAAGCTTCTCCCTCTCTCACTCTCCCTGTTTGTGTTCCTTCTGTCACTGTGTCTCTCTCTGTCAAATAAATAAATAAAATCTTTAATTAAAAAAAAGTTTAGTATAGAAAAAAATGGAAAAAATTAATTTCATTTCAAAAATCATTTAAGAAATAAGGAAGCATCTAAGCCAGATGTGATATTGAAAGCATGTTTGTCTATATGCATCTCTGCACTGAATAAAATGTCATATTAAGAATGGTCTCTCCAAGGCAGACATAGCATTCAGTAATTACCACCACATAAAAGAAAGAAGCATTGGGGTACCAGGTGGTGGGTATTATAGAGGGCACAGCTTGCATGGGAGCACTGGGTGTGGTGAAAAAATAATGAATACTGTTTTTCTGAAAATAAATAAATTGGAAAAAAAAAAGAAAGAAGCAGAGGAATTTGCAAAAAGCAAGTGTAGTCAACAAAACGAAGATTAGAAGCACACAGGTAACTAAACCAAAGAAACTAAAACTAACAAAACTAAATTGGGCACTTAACCTTAAGGGGAAAATTTCTAAAATTTTCATACTCAAAAAAATGGGTCATGAAGGGATTTATTTCATCCAAGTTTGCTTCATCAAGGAACACAAATAATTCATAAACATTTAACTCATGGATAGTTTCCATGGTGATAAAGAAAGTCCAAAATGGAAATAATTTGTGTTGATTCTTAACCCAAATAATGGCCAAAACTGCCTTAAATAGGGGTTATTATTGGTCACAAATATTTCCATAGAAAAGCATTTTATTAACAATAAACAATAAATCCAATATTTAAAGCAATAGACCACAACTACTAAAACCTTCATGCATTGCTATACAAAATAACACTTCCATGTTTCTTTTAAGTGTAGACTATATTGATAAAATTGAGTCTATTCCTTTCCTTCAATATATTTCATATGACCCTCTGTGGTTGAATAAACCAACATAAACTGTTGCTATAGCATTTATGTATTTGGTGCACATTCCCCAAAAAATGGTTTATGAAACTGAATTTATATGAAGATTTTTTATTTACATGTTTGTCTATCCACACAAGGAACATAAAGTACTATTACAGGGCACAGATGAAATGCTATTTGACTCTAACTATCCTTAGCATGTATTAAATAATCACTATTGTTTTTGAGACTTCCCTCCTCTTTCATTTAGTGGAAAGAAAATTGCTGGGCTATTTCATGCCACCAACGTAGTCCTTCCTAGATGGAAGAGTTGCTACAATTATTTTCTTTCATCTTTGGATTTCTCCAGTCTGTATCCCCTTTCTATATTGGAAAGAAAAGACGAAACATAAAGTAATGAATAATTTGAGTTGGTACACTGTGTAGTTCTCTTTACTCCCCATTCCATCTCTAAAACCCCTGTATAAATTAAAAGAACTAAAATACTTTTTTTATTTCTTAATCAGAGTCCCAGTTATACTGTCTATGAACAGATAGGATCTAGTAGTTTATTTCATTCTTGCAATAGCCTAGAGTGAATAAAAACAAAAATTCAAATTATAAAATAGCTTACCTTTTCCCCTGTCATTATTTTATAGTGCTAGACATAATCAGAAATCTCCTTATCCCTAATTATTTTTATTAATTTAAAAAACAATGAGTTCAGTGCCATTATTACTTTGTACACTTTAAATTTTGGTTTCTTAATATAAAAGCTGATCAATCATATAAAACAACTTTAAAAGAGTTTGTGGGAAGCAGGCACATTTTTAAATCTGTTTTGTGACAAATTTCTTAATCCAAAAGCTATTTACTGGATTAATTTTTTAATCCAGAGACTATTTCGTTATCCATTGTTTTCACTGACAAAGAAATCCAGCGGTAACAAAAGAAGATATCCTTGGCAGTAGAGCTGCTTTATTAGAATGAAAGTAAAAGAAGTAAAAACAAACAAAAAACTCATAAAAGAAAGAGGATAAAAAACAAAAATCATTGAAAGAATGGTTGTGTTAGAAATTGAGTAGAAAATGATAAAATTCTGGCACAGGAAATCAGTAAATTCAGAATACCTTAATATTTGATAATTGTAAGCATTTACTTATCATACTTTTTAGGGCCTTTCCTGTATAAATTCATTTAATCCTCATAGCTTATACTGAGTGGCATATTAGTGACGTATTAGGAAGTCCATCACCACAACCAAAAAATAATGTATACATCCATCACCCCCAAACTTGTCTTTTCTCTCTCCCTTCCTCCTGCTCAGGTAAACATTGATCTGCTTTATGTTACTATAGACTAGTATAGATCACATTACTATAGCTAGCATTAGTTACCATAGATGTAACCAGACTTACACATAAATGGAATCAAAAAGCATGTTCTCCTTTTCTGTCTGGCTCCTCCTCAGAATAGTTATTTTGGAATTCATCCATCTTGATGCATGTATGAATAGTTCATTACTTTTCATTACTCAGTAGTGCTCTATTGTATGGATATAACACCACTTGTTTATCTGTTCACATGGTGATACACGTTTGCGTTGTTTCCAGTTTCTGGTTATTACAAATCAAGCTGCTATGAACATTTGTGTACAAGACTTTTGGTAATTCTCTTGGGTAAATGCCTAGGAATGAAATGGCTAGATCATGTGGTAGTTGTGTATTTAACTCCCAAACATATCGCCAAACAGTTTTCCAATGCAGTTGCATCATTTTACATTCTTGTCATGAGTTAATGGGTGCTCTACTACCTCTGTATGCTTGCCCACATTTGGCATGGTCAGTCTTTTAAATTTTAATCATTTTTACATTGTGTACAGTGATACCACATTGTGGTTTTAATTATTACTTGCCTAATAACTGATAAGTGAACATCTTTTTGTATGCTTATCTGTCATCCATAAATCTTCCTTTGTGAGCTGTCTTTTGCCTATTTTTTTATGGGTTTATGTTTTTCCTTAAATTTATTCAGCTGTGAGCGTTCCTTATACATTCTGGTCACAAGTCCTTGAATTTTCTCCTGGTATATGGCTTACTTTTCAATTTTTATGACTGATTTTGAAGTGCAGATTTTTAAAGTTTTGATGAAATCCAATTTATCAATTTACTCCTTTATAAATTATGCCTTTGCTAATGTATGTAAGATATCTTTGCTTAACACAGGGTCACAAAGTTCTTCCCCCATGTTTACCGCTAGACTTATTACCATTTTAGTTTTGACATTTAGGTCTATAATCCAATTTAAGTTATTTTTTTTATACTGTAAGATAGTATAGATCAAAGTATTCTGTTCTTTTATTTTTGCATATGGTTGTTCAATTATTCTAGTACTGGTTGTTGAAAGGACGATTTTTTTTTATGAAATTGCTCTTTCATCTTTGTCAAAAATTCATTTTCCATGTATGTGTGGATCTATTTTTGGATCCTCTCTTCTTTCATGAAACTGTTTGCCTCTCTCCTTTTTTTTAAAGACTTTATTTATTTATTTGAGAGAGAGAGAGCACAAGAGCAAGAGGAAAGGCAGAGGGAGAGGGAGAAGTAGGTTCACCACTGAGCAGGGAGCCTTCTATTTGTGTATCCTTATGGTAATACCACACTCTACGATTGCTATAGCCTTATTGAAAGGCTTGAAACCAGTTAGTACTAGTCCTTTAAATTGTTCTTTTTCAAAGTTGTTTTGTCTATTCTAAATTTTTTTGTACTTCTAAAAGAATTTTAGAATCAGCTTGTCAATTTTTATAAAACTCCTGCTGGGATTTTGATTGGAATGTGTTTTATGGCTGGAAATATGGTTTATCTTGGTACGTATTCCATGCACAATTAAAAAGAGAGCATAGTATTCTCTTGTTGGCTACAGTATTCTATGAATACCAAGTAGTTCAAGTTGGTTAATAAGGCCGATAAGTCTAGTAAATTCTTGCTCATTTTCTCTGTACTTGTTCTATCATTTACTGAGACAGGAATATTGAAATTTCTGACTATTGCTGAGAATATTTCCATTTCTCCTTGCAGTTTTATCTATTCAGTTTCATGTATTTTTAAGTTCTACTTGAGGCATAAATGTTTAGATTTCTTATATGATTTTGAAAAAGTGATTTCTATCTGTGGAAAAAGGTTTTCATCAAGTTTGGAGAAATTTTGAACATTATTTCTTCAAATATTTTTTCTGCTCCTCCAAATCTCTTCATCAAGAACTTGAATTACAAGTACATGAGACATCTTGAAATTTCCTACAACTCACTGATGCTTTATATTTTAAAATCCTTTCCTCTGCTTTTTATTTTATATAATTTCTATTATTAAGTCTTCAAGTTCACTAATGTTTTCTTCAATGCTCATCTGTGGTTAATTCTATAAAGATATTTTTCATGTCATACATTGCAGCTTTCACCTCTATAATTTTGAATTGAACTAAATATTTTTCTATGTCCCTACTGAACACATTGAACATACGAAATACAGTTACAACTGTTTCAATGTCCTTTTTTGCTAATTCTAACACTGTGGCAATCATCAGTCAATTTTGATTTTCTGAGTAGTCTCCTCATTATGCATTATGTTTTCCTACTTCTTTGGATGCCAATAATCTTGTTTAATAACAAACATCATGA
Organism: Neogale vison; assembly: GCF_020171115.1. Lineage (NCBI taxonomy): Eukaryota > Metazoa > Chordata > Mammalia > Carnivora > Mustelidae > Neogale > Neogale vison. The sequence goes on from NC_058101.1 coordinate 128,405,495, forward strand.
ATTTTGCCTGGATTGTTGCATTATTCTGAGATGCAATTAAGGAACTTAGAAATAATTTAAGCTTTTTGGATCTTGCCTTCCTGAATTTTTTAGGCAGAAGCAGAGGGGTGCCCATTCTAGGGCTAATAATTTCCTAGTACTTGGGCAAGACCATTCTTGAATTATGAGTTTTTCCATGCTTGCTAGTAGAAACGGGAATCATTCCCAGGCCCATGTGAGTGCCAAACACTGTTCTCTCTAATCCTTTTGGTTAGTTCTTTTTTCATCCTTGGATAGTTTCTTCTTTGCTTGCACGCACTGATCAGTGCTCTGCTGAATATTCACGGGGACCATCTTAAGAACTCCAGGGATCTAACACTGGAGTCTCTTTTCTCCAGTACTCTGTCCTAAGAACTCTAACATTCTGTCCTTCTCAGATTCAACTCTCTGAGATCCAACTTCCTAACTTGAGGAGTCTAACACAGAGTCCCCACCCTGTGTTGCAACCTGGGGTAGTAAATTGGGGAAATGAGCCTTACTTTATCTGTGTCCTTCAGGAATCACTGTTTTGAAACCTGATGCCTAGTGTCTTGAAAACAATTCTGATATACCAGTTTTATTTTTCGTGTGTGTGTGTGTGTGTGTGTGTGTGTTCATGTTTTGTTTGATAAGCAAGAGGATATTTTCAGTACCTGCTACTATATCTTGTGCAGAAAAGGAACTTTCCCCCCTATCTTTTAAAAAACAACTAAAGAAGCAAATGAAAAAATAGTAGATAAAAAGAGAACATGGAAGAATTCTTTTTCCTAGTTTGTTTTGATGATGCGCAGTAGCTGATAGATTAGTTTTCCATTGCTGCTGTTACAAATTACTACAATTTAATGGCTTAAAACAATACAAATTTATTATTTACAGTTTTGTAGGTCAGGAGTCTGACACAGGTCTCAGAGGTCTAAAATCAAGATGTCAACAGGGCTGCATTTCTTTCTGGGGGCTTCAAGAGACAATCCATTTTCTTGCATTTTCTAGCTTCTAAAGACCACCCACATTCCTCTACTCATGGCTTCCTCGTTTCATCTTCAAATCCAGGAAATTCACACCTATCTGACCACTCTTCTGTAGTCACACATCCCTCTGACTACAGCACGGAAGGAAGCTCTGTTTTTAAGGACATATGTCATTACATTGTGTCCACTTAGATAATTCATTGTACTCTCAGCCACTTAAAGATTCTGAACTTAATCACACCCCAAATTCACTTTTTTTGTGACCTGGTTTGGGTCATGATCCCAGAATCCTGGGCTTCCTGCTCCACGGGAAGCCTGCTTCTCCCTCTCCCACTCACCCTGCTTGTGCTCCTTCTCTAGCTGTGTCTCTCTCTGTCAAATAAATAAATAAAATCTTAAAAAATATATATACCTACCATTATACACTGGAGAAAAATAGTGTAATATTATTGCTGCAAATGGTAGTTAGCCACCTTGGGAAGCCTCGTTTTAGCTCATTGAGGTTTTTTTGTTGTTTACCTTCATAAACACACATATATGTATACCTGAATACTTGAATCTTGAATACTAGGCAAGATTCTTTAAATATTTAAATAGTTAATTTTTGCAGTTGCTTTTACTAAAATAAAAGCTGAAAGTCTTGCAGATTTTACCAACTGTTGACATTGTGGGCAGTTGCTGGGAACAGCTTCTAAACACAGGTGGAAATAAAGAACTCTCTCTCTAGTCATTGGTGAGAATATTGAGCTCAAGACCACAATCCTCTGGTTTCTCACAACTCTGTTTCCCTCAGTTAGAAAGGAAATTCCTGATTAGCCAGGCTTATTTCTATTACTTGGATGTATTTTAGGTCCATTATCCAAAACAAAATGACTTGGAAGAAGTTGCCTACCTATACTAAGTTCCTAGAGCTGCCATAACGAATTATCTCAAACTGGTTAGGTTAAAACCACAGAAATTTATTCTCTCAGAATTTTGGAGGCTGGGACTTGCAAAGGAAGAAATTAGAAGGGTTGGTTTCTTTTTAGAGATCTGTGGGAGAATCTGCCCTTTGCCTATGTCCTATCTTCTGATGACAATCATCAGTCTGTGGAGGTCCTTAGCTTGTAGCATCTTCCATCTTCACATGGCCTTTTCTGGTGTAACTGCAGCTGTGTCCAAATTTCCTTCTTCTTGTAAGGACATCAAGCACATTAGATTAATGACCTCATCCTAACTTAATGAAATCTACAAAGATTCTGTTTCAAAATAGGATCAAATTCACAGCTACTGGGGGTGAGGATTTCAACATATCTTTGGGCAGAGGGGACATACAATCATACTACCCTACCTGTCGAAGAATTTAAAGTTATGTTGGGAACCACTTAAGCCAAGAATTCACTTAGGCCTCACTTTCTGGACACATTATAAAATTTAGTGATTTGACTTCACTGTGAAGACTATTACCTCGTGCATCAAAGACCTTCCTGGTAGAAATCAAGGAAAATGTTCAAGTCAGACATTGGCTATTAAAATATTAGATGTATAATTCTGTCTTCGATCTCATCTATATATTATTATAATCTCATCAACCATGTAAAACTTATATTCTTTACCCTTCTGTGTTATCTGGGTACCCCCAGGTTCCCCTACACCTGATTTAACAATTACTTCATCAATGGCTGTTTCATGTCTTCCTGTGAGCTCAGCACCATACTGAAGAGCTAGGAGGAACTGGAAATGCTGTAAATGTGATATTAGAAGACATCAAAAAATCTAATCTTCCTATTGTGCTCAGAGGAGGAAACTAAGACCAAAGAGGTTAGTTGTTTCTTAAGTTAACCTTTTAGTTGGTGACAGAGTCAGATATCCCTAGGTATCAGTTGTGTCTTGCTTACTGTTTTTGCTCAATTGACTATTACACTGTAATGCCAGTATAACTCACAAAAATATGTGTGGGGTAGTATCATTTCAATTTTTGCTCTCCATCCCTGATTACAGTCAACATGGAGGAGAAGGCTCCCAATTTCATTGCCAAGAGAGAAATCCTCCCCTCTGCATTTCACTCTAAGGACCTAGAAGTACATTGTAATTTGCCAATATGGCAAATGTGTGTTATTATCACTCTGTACTCTGTCTAATAAATAAACATGTGGGAAAAGACAAAACCTCTTTTGGGTTCTATGCAGCTGCTGAACTCTCTCAAAGTCGGCTTTCTTCACACTACTCTTATAGTTCTCAACATTTCAGTTTGCTCAAAAAAGCACTGAAGGGTTTGCATGGGCTGGTGCTAATGTCTAGCTCTGAATATAAAAAAGATAGTTATCCATAGAACAATCACATTCTTGATCAAATAATGATTTATGTCCTTAAAACTGGGCAATAAAAATTCAGATTGACTTCTTGTAAGTTACACCTTCTTCACTGCAATTCACTTATGCTTTCTCCAATTTTCATTTTCTGTACAATCAGAAATCTCAAGCACTATTGTGGCTTTATACTTGCAGGAATAAATTTTAAGAGGGAGCTTGATTAATTTTGCCTCAATCTCTTTTTTTAAAATCAAAGAGGAAATATTTCACAGTATGAAAGTATCTTTGCAACACTAAATATGTTCATTTATCAAGCTAGGTATCCATAGTCCAAGAAATAGGAAGGATTAAGAGACTATAAAGGAGAAAGGAAAATTTAGTCAAAAATAAAGGTAAAGTGGGGCACCTGAGTGGCTCAGTGGGTTAATGCTTCAGCCTTCAGCTCAGGTCACCCTGGGATCAAGCCGTGTATCAGGTTTTCTGCTCAGCAGGGAGCCTGCTTCCTCCTCTTTCTCTGACTGCCTCTTGACCTCTGTCTGACAAATAAATAAATAAAATCTAAAAAAAAATAAAAAAATAAAGGTAAAGCAATCCAGTTAAAAATATTTTAACTTAGTTACTAAGCCAAATATTTATTAAGAATATTGGTATATAGGGGTGCCTGGGTGGCTCAGTGGGTTAAGCCGCTGCCTTCGGCTCAGGTCATGATCTCAGGGTCCTGGGATCGAGTCCCGCATCGGGCTCTCTGCTCAGCGGGGAGCCTGCTTCCTCCTCTCTCTCTCTGCCTGCCTCTCTGCCTACTTGTAATCTCTCTCTGTCAAATAAATAAATAAAATCTTAAAAAAAAAGAATATTGGTATATAATTTTTATAATTACTGCTATTATTATATCAAAACTACTTGATGTGTGTGGGAGGCTCAGTCAGTTGAATCAACTCTTGATTTTGGCTCAGGTCATGATCAGGGTTGTAGGATCGAGCCTCTCCTTGGGCTCTGCACTCAGTATGGAGTCTGCTTGAGATTCTTCCTCTCCCTCTCACTCTGCCCCTCCCCACATGTGCATGTACTCTCTCTCTAAAATAAACAAAACCCTTAAAAAAAGTATAATTATTATTATTTGATAGACCAATAATTTGAACAAAAAATCATCTATATAAAGTAGCTTAGAGCCCATAACTCATATCTTTAATAGAGAAATGGTTGAGTTATTTCTGGAAGAAAAACAGATAATTTCATTTTCAAGCTACATTAATTCATTAACTTCAATCTACAAAAATAACTCTGCAGAGACACAATGTGACATAACATTCAAATCAAGAACTCTGACATTAGATTTCCTGGATTCAAGGCTAGACATCATAAAGTACTTGCCATATTACCTTGAGCAAATGAATTGAGCTTAATAAGCCTTCCTCAATTTTCTTGTATATCAAACAAAGATAATAAATAGTACCTGCCTCAAAGGTATTTTTGTGCAAATGTAATGAGATAGTGCACATAAAGTACTTGTAGTAAGTGTTCCACAGCTTATCTGTTATTACCTGCCTGCAAAAGCATTGTTAATAAGGTGCCTGGAACATAAAATAATGGAAAATGAAAAATAATGGAAAGAAAATGCAGCAAAATGTGAGCAGTGGTAAACATCAAAGTAGTGCAATTGTGATTATTTTTCTTTTTTCCATTTTTAAATCCACTTATATTGTATTTAAAACAGAATATGATTTTATGAAAGTCATTAGAGGAAATATGTTACAACAGAAAACTTTGTTATTCTTAATATTTTTCTATGTATGGAATCTTTAATTTCTAGAAATAAACAACTTCCAGTCAACACATACACTTCTCACTCTGAGATGAGGCTTTACCACTGCCTAAACCCCACACAGCACATGCAGAGAACTCACTGCTTGACATTGATTCAACCAGCCCCTTACAATTAATTACAAGTTCTGCTTTAAAAACATTCTTAGGATTAGAAACTCACGTTCTGCAGAATTCAAGGAAAATAGAGCTGACTTATTTGTATAAGATATGTATTGCTGTTATATCAAATGCTGGATCTGCATTAAACATTTCTTTGTAATATACTGTCCAAATCTGATCTTACTAAATTTAACTGCTACTAACTGAGTATTGTGTTAAGGAACTGGGGTAAATAGATATTCATTTAATTTTGGGGATGACTTTTTTGACATTAAGATTATTCATGTCAATTTTGATATCTGAAAATCTAAGTAAAAAAATATGTGACTTCAGGTGGAGGGTGGGAAAAACCTATCCACTTATTTCTTAACAATAAGAAATTAAAAAATAATTAAAGGCAACTTACACAAACACATTTAGTGAAAAAAACTATGTCCATACAAAAGAAACTTCCTTGGAAACAATTAGTAGATTTATGAATAACTCACTTTAGAAGTACTCAGAAGTCATACATAATTACCATGTTAAAACTGATTATTTGATTTCTTACATGAATTTTGAAACAATATTTTGTAAAAAGAACAGAAAGTTTATACATAAAGATAGGCAAGAAGCTTTTCATATTTTTTTAAAGATTTTATTTATTTATTTGACAGAGAGAGCACAACAGGCAGGCAGAGAGAGGGGGGAAGCAGGCTCTCTGCTGAGCAGAAAGCCCGATGCGTGCCTTGATCCCAGGACCCTGAGACCATGACCCGAGCTGAAGACAGAGGCTTAACTCACTGAGCCACCCAGGTGCCCCTTTTCATAACATTTCTTTCTTTTTTTTTTTAATTTATTTGATACAGAGAAAGAGAGAGATCAAAAGTAGGCAGAGAGGCAGGCAGAGAGAGAGGGGGAAGCAGGCCCCCCACCAAGCAGAGAGCCCAAAGCGGGGCTCGATCCCAGGACCCTGAGATCATGAACCTGGGCCGAAGGCAGAGGCCCAACCCACTGAGACACCCAGGTGCCCCATAACATTTCTTAATAAGGTTACAAAAGATGAGAATTTGGCCATGACCCATTCAATTTAATCTAATTTGATTTCCTTTCTTCCCCCTGGTAGTATTTCCAAGAAAGTGGCTCATTTTCTCCCTTGGAATTTAAAAATGTAAAATATCAGCATACTATTGGACTCGCCTTCTCTGGAGATACATGAATAGAGAAGACAGACAAACACAGAGTGTGACCCCTAACATTTTGTACAGGAGAAATTAGGTAAGAAATAAGTGTCAAAGATACCATGAAGTGACAAGTCATAAATAAAATCTAGCAATCCGTGACTTCTTTTCCTTTGCCCAAGTCTTCAATCTTTCACAGTCTGTAAGAAGAAGGACTAGCCATAGTTGTCTCTTGAAGATGATAAGTAGAGTTTTATGCACTGGCTGCACTCAATGACTTTTTTTTTTCCCCTATAGATAAGGACCACCTGCTTATTTATATCCCTGAAATATGTTATTCTCAATATTACACACATCAGTTCAAAGTATGAGTAACCCTGGAGGCACAAGTGATTAATGAAATGAAATGTATGAAAAAACAAATGAAAAAGTATGAACAAATAAAGCGCTATTTACCTCCTACAGAGATTTGTGATCACCAACCTAAGCAAGAAAGCACTTTGAAATATTGTTTAGGCTATTCGTCTGAAATTTTTACAAGATCAGATGCAGACATCTCCAAATAGAGAAGGTGAGAGTCAGAGATTTTGTCCCCCTCCAACAACCAAATGTATAATTTGTAAATATTTTTCATCACCAAAAATAGTGCACATATTTTCCATTATCTTTAACTGCAAAATATTCTTATTCCCATTAAATCTTTTTTTAAGGACTTTTTTTCTTTGTAATATGCTAAGAAACCTGCGTTTTGTTCTTGGCAAATAACCTTGACCAACTGCAGAAGGAAATGCTTGTCCACACTGTTGTCCAGACGTAAATATATGTATATTTACTAAAATAAAGATATATAATATGTATTTTATATATTAAATAGTATATATTATATATGTATATATTTAGAGCTATCTGACAAAATCCCATAAATGAGAGATGAATAAAATTACAGAAAATGAGGAATAAATAAGAATGTCAGGAACCAGTGATCCCATTACTTGAATCATGTGGAATTTGGTAGTACCCATTCACGACAGGTGGAAAGCAGACAGTCTAGTAACATTTATTATGATTCATTCTTATTATGGGTTCCTTACCTGAAATTATAAAATATTAGCTAAGAGTTTTGTAATTAGGTTCAAGTTATCACAATTCTAGCTTTGTGAAACGTTGTAGTTTTTGCTACTATTCGTTCAGATAAAATAATTTTTTGTAAAATATGATTAAATATCAGCTCCAATCTGTAAAAGAGACCATTTACCCTGAGGAATAAGGAAAAACAGAAATTCATCCAATACTGAATTTCTGGAATTAAAAGGGATACCTGCTATCATGACAGATATCTTTGAAAGAAACTGTGAAAATTATTTCATAGCCACACAAACAAAGGAAATGCCACTCAAATGGTACTCTTTTGCAAGTTTTTTTAGATATTCCTACTACCTACCTGGATTTAGGGAATGGGTTAATCCTCAGCAAAAGAAAAAATTAACATCATCTCAAGGTTATTGAGAATCAAAGTTAAAATCTACCAAGTGATTAATTTGCTCTAATTAAATGTAATTCTGCAAAAGCGTTTGGAAATCCAATGGTCTGTAAAAATGGTAAATAAATGTTCCCTAACTGTTGCATGTGTTTTAACTGTGATTTCAGTACTTGCTAATATTCCCTTATGCTTGTCTGATATTGCTTATAACAGATTGATTATGAGTTTCCCAGTCAGTTTCCAGGTTTCACACCAAATGTCTGTGTTTGAAGATAACATAGAGAAGAGTATATGCTGTGTGTTTGGAGATGGGGTAGGAAAAAACATACGTCAAGTTGGAAATGTCGATTAGTCAAAAGAGAAGCACAATTTTTATTTCCTGCTAGTAAGTTCAGGCAGGCAAATATCTTGACCCAGATTTAAGAGTTCTAGGAAGTACTTGTTACCATTGGTTCCTAAGCTAGAAGTTCCAGTTTTCACAACTGGTCTTGTTCCTTTATTTCTCCTTCAGGGGGATGGGAGTTGGAGGGTGCTAGAAACACATGGCCCAGGGGCAGAAATGGGAGGTGGTTATTGAAGCAATACCCACCTGGACTGAAGGAGAGCCTTATTTTCTCCAGTGTGGCTGAAAAATTATTGTAAATATTCTAAAATACTAAAGAAAATAACATCTTTAATGAGAAGACATTTCATAAAGAAAAATATTGATCCAAATTTAACTAATATTTTGGCTCATATGGATCATTTAGCTTATGTAATATCTAGTCCCTAATTGCTTTTATTAGAGATTCACTCGATAGTTTATTTCTGTTTTGTTTTTTGTTTTTTCAAAGATACCACAAAGTACTAGATCCTAGAATTTTGAAAGTGGATATTTCATTGCATTCATCTATGTAATCTCTGCAATGTTTGCCCAACACAGTGTCATAAACAAATGCTTATTACTATAATAAGGGATCAGACACATTTCACTGGTATTTTCTTACTTCTTATGATATGGAAGGTAGATCCTATAGCCACCGAGTGTACATAACTTATTCCATAGATTCCATGTCCAAGATGCACTGATTTTCTTTTAACCCCCAACTTCACCCATTTGCTCCAGCTCTATTTTGGGAGTTTTGTTTTCTTCTTTGTTTTTTGTTGTCTTTTTCTCAATGCTACTGCCATGGAGTGGTTAAGCAGGTAACAGAAGATGCAGGCATGGAAGGTCATCAATACATATATGTCATTGGATTGATTGAAAGTCACCAGGAAAGGCATAATGAGATAAGTCAAGAAAGGTATGGCAGGAAGAAAAAGGTATGTAAAATACAACGCACACTGGTGCTTCAGGTATGTTTGATCACCCACTAAACATAGAATAAGAATTTCTGATATAAAACATGATAATCTAAAATTTACTGTACAGTTTGATCTTTATGTTCCCGGAGTCAGAACCTGCCATCATTTGTGTTATTTACAGACACTAGTTAGTGAGAAGAGAGCAGCCTGAGGCTCTCTGTTGGGATGTTCACTAAAATATCCTCCCTGACATGGGAGTAGTTTCCTCATTAAAGTCCCAGGAGTTTCTGTTTTTAAGCTCAAAAATTTAAAAAGGGGATTTTTCAAATTTGATTCTTCTCTTTGCCAAATAAAGATATTCTTCCATAGAACAAATTGGAAGATCAGTCTGTTAGGTTTTGTGGAAGATTTAAAAAAAAAAAAGAAAAGAAAAGAAAAGAAAAAACTTTAGAATCAAACATTAGGCCAGGAAGTCTCATTAGGAAAATTATAAATCAATTTGTTTATATTTGAGTTATTAAATATAACTGTTCATATCAAAAGTCTATACCATGATGATAGGTATCTGAAAATGTATAACTTCTCTAATGGATCATTCCATAAAGTATGCTAAGAGAGGAGTTCAAGCCAAACTTGACTTAATATCCTATTGATTAGACCATATTACATGCAATAAAGTCTTTGAGTATTAATTATTCTTTCTTGTCATGTAAAGATTGTTCCCTAGGGCTGGGTTGAGAGAGAGAGAGGAAAAAACTTCAAGGAATATTGAAAAGTCCAAAGAATGGGGCACCTGGGTGGCTCAGTTGGTTAAAGCTTCTGCCTTCAGCTCAGGTCGTGATCCCAGGGTCCTGGGATGGAGCCCCACACTGGGCTCTCTGCTCAGCAGGAAGCCTGCTTCCCCCTCTCACTCTTTCTGCCTGCCTCTCTGCCTACTTGTGATCTCTGTCTGTCAAATAAATGAATAAAATCTTTAAAAGGAGAAAAAAATTTAAAAAAGAAAAAGAAAAATCCAAAGACTGCTTTAAGAAACTTAGATTTCCCAAGTAATGTGAATGTCAAGTTAATCTTTTTTTTTTTCTTAGACTGTGTTTCAGTATATACTTGCCATCTCCAATTTCTCTCCCTACATTTTTTTTTTTTAAACCACTCCACTTGGACCACCACTATTCCAATGAAACTGTTTTTAAGATCACTAATGAACTGTCAATTCTCAGTCTTCATACTCAAGTTTCTTATGCCTTTCTCTTTGCTATATTTTGTTTTTAGTGTCTTGGTTCCAGGACACTAAAATAGTTTGGTTTTCCATCTCTCTTGATGGTCCCTCCCTTTCAGGCTCCTCATGCCTAATAAATCCTTCAATCTTAAAATTTCCAAATGTGAACCTCTCTGCAGCTTAAAACCTGTCCAACCTGAAGTCTTCTTCATCTTGGTCCTCACTGATGCTTCTGTATGTCTCATACCCACAAGCAATCTGCTAGTTCCACCTTCAAAATGCATTCAGCATCTGATCACCTTCCTTCACAGTCACTGCTCACATCATGGTCCAAGCCATCATCATGGCTCACCCAGATCACAACAACCACCTCCTGATTGGCCTCTGTGCTTCTACTCTCACCCCTGTACTATATTCTTCACACATCAACAGAGCCTATTAAAAGGAAAGTTATCACCCTTGAAATCCTTCAATGTGTATAAAAGTCAAAGTATATACAATGGTATACAAGTCCTTCCATGGTTCAACCCTTTGATACTTCTCTAATACTATCCCTTGCAAATCTTCTCATGGCTTCCTTTGCTCCAGTCATGCTGGCCTTCTTGTTCTTCTCAGAACACAAGAGTTATTACTTCGGTACCTTTGAATGAATGTTCTCTCAGTTTGCAGTGCTCTTCTCCCAAAACACGTAACTCCGTCCCTCCCTGCTTTCAAACATTTCCTAAATGTCACCTGCTTATGGAGGTTTTCTAAATCACTCATTTTAAAATTACAACCCTCTTTATCCATTCATCTGTTGATGGACATCTAGGTTCTTTCCATAGTTTGGCTATTGTGGACATTGCTGCTATAAACATTCGGGTGCACGTGCCCCTTTGGATTACTACGTTTGTATCTTTAGGGTAAATACCCAGTAGTGCAGTTGCTGGGTCATAGGGCAGTTCTATTTTCAACATTTTGAGGAACCTCCATGCTGTTTTCCAGAGTGGTTGCACCAGCTTGCATTCCCACCAACAGTGTAGGAGGGTTCCCCTTTCTCCGCATCCTCGCCAGCATCTGTCATTTCCTGATTTGTTGATTTTAGCCATTCTGACTGGTGTGAGGTGATATCTCATTGTGGTTTTGATTTGTATTTCCCTGATGCCAAGTGATATGGAGCACTTTTTCATGTGTCTGTTGGCCATCTGGATGTCTTCTTTGCAGAAACGTCTGTTCATGTCCTCTGCCCATTTCTTGATTAGATTATTTGTTCTTTGGGTGTTGAGTTTGTTAAGTTCTTTATAGATTTTGGACACTAGTCCTTTATCTGATATGTCGTTTGCAAATATCTTCTCCCATTCTGTCAGTTGTCTTTTGATTTTGTTAACTGTTTCCTTTGCTGTGCAAATGTGGTATATATACACAATGGAATACTATGCAGCCATCAAAAGAAACGAAATCTTGCCATTTGCGACAACTAGAGCGTATCATGCTTAGCGAAATAAGTCAAGCGGAGAAAGACAACTATCATATGATCTCCTTGATATGAGGAAGTAGTGGTGCAACATGGGGGCTTAAGTGGGTGGGAGAAGAATTCATGAAACAAGATGGGATAGGAAGGGAGACAAACCATAAGTGACTCTTAATCTCACGAAACAAACTGTGGGTTGCTGGGGGGAGGGGGGTTGGGAGAAGGGGGGTAGGGTTATGGACATTGGGGAGGGTATGTGCTTTTGGGTAAATTGGAAGGGGTGGTGAACCATGAGAGACTATGGACTCTGAAAAACAATCTGAGGGGTTTGAAGTGGCAGAGGGGTGGGAGGTTGGGGTACCAGGTGGTGGGTATTATAGAGGGCACGGCTTGCATGGAGCACTGGGTGTGGTGAAAAAATAATGAATACTGTTTTTCTGAAAATAAATAAATTGGAAAAAAAAAAAAAGAGGGGAGGTGGCTGGGTGTGATGGGTGAAATAGATGAGAGGGATTAATGAGTGCACTTATGATGAGCACAGGGTGATGTATGGAAGTGTTGAATTGCTTTATTGTACATTTGAAACTAATATGACACTGTATGTTAACTGGAATTAAAATAGAAACTTTAAAAAAAAAAAATTACAACCCTCACCTTGGCAGCCCTGGTCTCCTTTAAGTAATTCTAGTTGTCTTTTTCCATCCTACTTACAACCCTTCAACATTCCACACCATTAATTCTTTTATCATCTGCCTCTTCTTTTAGAATGTTAGCTCTAGGAGGGCAGGGATTTATAAATTACTATTTATAAATTATAATCTCAGTAAATTCTTTTAATTAATAAATGATTCATTTTGCAACAACACCACACTATTTTCTCATGAAAGACTAGGATTTAGTACCCTATAGTGGTCCTGATCTCTCTATATATAAATTGCTTCTTTCCTGCTCCACAATTGTCTCAATTTCTCCTTCCATTTGAGTGCCTGACAAGGCATGTATCTGTAGTTTATGAATCGCTGTTCTAAAAACTAGAGTCAGACCCACCCCACCCAAGAAGGGATTCACTAACCACTACTCAAACTTCTTCAGAAGCAGAAAACTTGGGAATAGCTTTGATTGTGAGAAAATTTCTTAAATTGGAACTCAATGAGTCTCCCTTTCACTTACAACCACAGGTTCAGTTATTGTTTTTGAGGAAAGGCCTGAATAATTATTTTTACTCTTCCACATGAAGACTCTTCAGGTATTTGAATATAAAAATATTTTCCATTTGCTTCCAAAGTCCTCTAATCTTTTGCAAATAGCATCCATTCCTCCTATTAATTAAATGGCTTAAAATTTTTAAATATAACATTTAGAACAACTTACAGCACTTACTCTACAGCAAACACAGCACTAGTAGGCATACCAAATGCAGGATCTTATTTAATCCTCAATGACACCTCTATGAGGCAGACACTACAATTTCCAGTCTTACCTCACAGATGAAGAACCTGGGCTTCAGTAGAGCCTAGCAATTTGTCCAAGGACACAGGGCAAGAAAGTAGCCCAGCTGGAATTCAGTGTCAGGCTTTGTCTAACCCCAGTATTGGATTCTTATCTACTGTACTTTCTGTCTCTTGCAAAATTACTAAACAATTAAAACATCTGATTTCCCAGTCATTTCCCAAGGAACCATAGAGCCTATAATCTTCCCAGTCAGACTCAGGGATTGGAATCCCCAGTTTACTTCTCACCAGCTGTGTGCAACAAACTTTCATGCTTTGGGTACTGTTTACTTCATTGGTAAAATATGATAATAACAAGAAAATTAGCCAACTTAATATATGGGGAAACCCAACCTAGCAGTTAAGAGCACTAGCTCTAGAGTCCAACACTTGGTTTAAATTCAACACCGCTCCTATGTGTTATGATCTTGGGTGAGCTTCCAGTTTCTCTCAGGCTCAGACTTCTCACTTGTATGTCAGAAATAATGATAGTACATCCCTCACAGATTGTTAGGAGACTTAAAAGAGAAAATCTTCACGAAACATTTGTCACATAGAAAGTGCCAGATAAAACTGAGCTATTATTTGTATTACATAAAAACATCAAGCAGCTACAAATTCTAATTACTAATATAGGTAAATAGAGCAAGTTTCCTTGACACATGACAAAACAGAAATATGTAAACTAAGTTACAAAATCAAAGTTATACCAAGAATAATGATCTTGACAATAAAATAAAATGGTTAAAATTGACTTGCTTAAAAGCAGAATTAAAGTGTAAAACCAGATTTAGTGAGTTGTTACTTGTAGAGATACATCATAATTCAAATAATACAGAACCAAAAAATAAAAATATAGTGAATATAAAAATAACATATTTATGTTACAAATACAGGGCACAGAAAAAGTACTTAAAGTCTATGTGAGACTAAAGAAAAACTCAACAATAATATTAAAGAGGAAATTTCTACCTAAATATTATCAGTCTATGATAGGAAGTCATTTGATATTTTTTTAATTGTAAAGATAACATTAACATATATACAAAATTTTCTAAGATTCAGAGAATATACCCACTGCAACTACCCAGGCAATATTTACCAAATGTAGTAAGATATAAAGAACATCTCAAATAAAACTCATAAATAAGTCTACAGACTATCCTTGATTATCATAATAAAACCAAACAGTTATTTTATTCATGTAACAGAGCTGATTCCTCATCACTTTAATTTTAAAAAGGGGGAAGTTAAAATTTAAGACTATTTGCATTTCTTAATACACCATGTGAAAGTTTTGGGTTGAGGTTGAGGCCTTTTTTTGTTGTGTGTTAAAGCAGGCAGAGAGTCGCAAGATCAAACTAATATATGAAGAAGCAGAATAGCCTTAGTACTTCTGTTAGATAAATAGTCCATGTGCCCAGGAGGAAAAGAGTGATATACAGGTATGCTAATTTTTTCTCTCTTTTCACTTGTATGTAGTGAGTAACAAAACTACTAAAATTATTCAAATTTATTTAACCTCCAAAACATTCTCTTAAACTTGATTTGCCTTCTTTAACTTTTGAGGTTCCTCAGGAAATTGTCAGAGATTCTCTTCTCATCTGTCTCTGTCCCCTTTACTTAGATGACCACTCTTTTTAAAATACTTCATATGAATTCATTATTTTTATGTTTTATTTCCCCTTCAACTTTGGAAATTTATAGGCATTGTCTTTTTGATTATTGCCACTTTTCTCTCTTTCCAATCCTAGCTTTTTGGAACTCCTAATAGATATGTGTTTGTCCAATTCATGCTATCTTCCATAAAGAAGTTATCTTTAAGGCCTTCGATTGTCACCAACAATTATAATCTGTGATATTTCCTCAGCTCTACCTTCCATATCTTAAGTTTTGTAAAGAAAGAACCTACTATTTAATTTCCACTGCATTTGTAATTTCCCTTTTTATAGTTGTTGTTTCAAGAATTCCATCTTATCTTTTTCTTTTTTTTTTTTTGTCCTGGTTTCTCATTCTTGTTCTGTATTTGTTTTAATTTTTTTAAAAGATTTTATTTATTTATTTGACAGAGATCACAAATAGGCAGAGAGGCAGGCAGAGAGAATGGGGAAAGCAGGCTCCCCACCGAGCAGAGAGTCCAATGCGGAACTCAATCCCAGGACCCTGGGATCATGACCTGAGCCGAAGGCAGAGACTTCAACCCACTGAGCCACCCAGGTGCCCCTATTTTAATATTTTTAATTATCTTCCTCATTACTGATTATGTCAGCTTTATGTTATTCATTGTTTCATATGATTAGAGCAATAATTCTCCTATGTATTGTGTCTGTCAACTTTGTTTCATGATCAATGATTTCTTTATAGTTTAATTTCAATTCTGCACTTCTTTGAGAGGGATTTAGTTTTGGCTAGAGTCTGTTTGCTGACTGGTTATGGGAATGATCCTCAGAGGAAGTTTTGCATCACTCTTCTATTTATCCCTTGGGTATTGTAAGGACCAACTTTTATATTAATTTCTCAGCTGGGTGACTCTGGCCTTCTCGGATACTGTGAAGTTCAACTCCAAACCAAAATGGGACATAGCCTCAGGCTTCTGACTGCTTGGAGGAGCCTAGTTCCCAGACACTAAAAAAATATGAGTTTCCTCATCAACTGCTGGGTCATGGGGCAGATATTTACGTCCACTTTTCATTTCTATGGTTCAGACTTTATGAAAGAGTATTTTTCATAAAGAGTTCTGACTCTTTGCCTTGCATAGTCCGTATATAGTAACTGAAAATCCAGTCCTGTGCTATTTTTATGAGTAGTGAGGAACCCCTCCAACTCCAGTATCAAAGCTACAGCAGCATCAGCTCCATGTTTATTTAAAGTTTTATCCTTTATTATTATTATTATTCTATTGCATAGGTCTTTTTTTTCTTTCTATGTTTTCAGTGTTAAATTTGTGATATTTTATACTTTATCAAACATTCCAGAGTGGGAGAGTTGCTGCATATACTTGATACACCATTTTGCTGAAACCTAAACTCCTGAACTGGATGATTTCTTCTTCTTTCATGGATTTTGAATTTCATCTATATTCCATCAATTCCAAAAGTATATTTCAAAGATAGTCATTCTGAATCAGTGGTGGTTTTACCCCCCAAGGACATTTGGCAAAGTCTGGAGATGTTCGCAATTGCCATAACAAGAGGACAGTGTTGTTGGCATCTAATGGGTAGAGGTCAGAGATGCTGTTAAATATCCTGTAATACCCAGGTCCTTATCTTGGCCTAAAATGTCATCAGGGCCAATGTTGAGAGACCCTTGCCTAGTCCATATGTCTCATTTTCAACATCTCCACTTGAATGTATATTGACATGTGTCAAACTTTTTTTTTTTTTTACTTTTATTCACAAATTTATTTCTCACTGATCTTTTCCATTTCAGTTAAGGGTACTGTAATGAACCTAATTACTCAGGTTAGAAACCTGGTGGTCATTCTTGAAACCTTTACTGCCAATCTGGTTGATTTTGTCCTCCCAAATATATCCGATGCCACCAGATTTTCATCTACACCATCCTCATTACACTCTATCCTCATTACAGTCGGCCATCTCTCACAAGAGCCACAAAATGGTCTTTAAACTATCTCCCTTTCAAACTTCTCTGTCTCTAGTTCTTTTCTACACAGATATTAGGGTAATCTCATTGCACTTCTAGCACAAATCAAAATCCTCAGCAGGGCCTTCAAGTCAGGTGTTCATGATCTGGGTCCTGCTGATCTCATTAACCACCTTTTGTGCTGCTCCTTCATTTATCACGCTTTAGAAAACCCAGCTTTCTCTTATTTCCTGGAAAATGAACCTTTTTCTACCTCCATGACTCTCCATGCTCCTCTTTCTGCCTGGAATGTTCTTTCTCCACTTTTCAGGGTAACTGCTACTCATCTCCATTCAGATCTCAGTTTAATCACCCCTCCTCCTGAAGGCCTTAACTTGTTCCCCAATCTGCAACCCATCTTCCCTATTATTTCTCACATTTATGCAAGTTTTAATATTATTTTTCATATTCTCCCCTAAATATAAGTTTCAAATAATCAAGAACCATGTCTGCTCAGTTTACCACTTTTTATTAGGTTGGAATATGACAGGAATTCAAGAAATATTTGTTGAAATAATTAATGTGTACCAGAAATTTAACAGGAATTATCACTAGGCTAACACCAATTGAAGAGATTCTGTGAATCTTGAATTTATAAGGACATTGAGATTTAGGTGTATGACTAAATACATACTATGAAGTAAACTATATTCAGCTGCTAAATAGTTACTGCATTATATAATATAGGTACATATATGCATACAATATACATGCTTATGCATATATGTAGGCACATATATGTATATAAGATATATATATTATGGGCATATATGTGTATTAAATATATGCATATATGATATAATATATACATAATATATGTATAAAAATATTTCTAACATAATGAGTTAAATTAATATTTATAGTTATTATATAAAATAAAATATTTTACATATTATACTTTGGTTCTAATCTTCAAAGCTAGTGCTATAACTAATGAAACTTTTATATGGTTTTGACATTAAAGATATTTCTTTCCAATATATTCTTAAATCCCTAAAATTTTGATTGTCCTGGTCCCTAAAGAACTTGATCAGATTTTTCCTGTTTCATGAAATCCTATATCCAATACCGACATATTCAAAATAATCACTTTATTTCCCAGTCTCTTTCTTTTCTATTTTCCAAAATTCAGGTTTTCAGCGTTCATCATTTATATGTGTATAGTTTTGAGTGTTTTGCTATTTCTACCTGGAAACAAAGTGCTCCAAGTCCTTTTTAGAATGACATAGAGAAATGCATGAATAAAAGTAAATCAATTACCATAAAGTGTATGTGTTGCTAGATACAATTTATAGAGCTTTGTTTTCCAACATTAGCATTTTACAAAATGGGTTTACTAACTAGATATTTGGGAATGGCTTCTCTCCCTCATTTCTACATTATGGCAGCAAAATTGTTTCGAGAGACTATCTTGATTTCATAAGAAAGAATATGACATTCTTAAAAAGCACCTCATGACCATCCCCCCAAAAATGTACTGAAGCCATGAATTTCATAGTATTTTGTGTGTCATAGTCTCAGATATCCCACTGGCTATCAACTTTAATGCTGCTTCATGCTCATGATGAGATGGCTGCATACAGAATCCCAGTGTTCCTGAATAACCGTGCCTGACTGTTTATAAAAGGAGATGTGTATATTTTTGCCTCTCAGTCTTCCACAATCCTCAATATAAAGATCCAAAGGCTTATATAAGACAACCAAATAGATACTTAATTGTTGAGCGTATATTGGTGACTTATTACTTTTTTTTAAGAGCGTTGTCACTCACACAACTGGAGAGAAGAATGCAAAAGAGTGTTTCAATCACAGCAGTATAAAATTGTGTAAAGTATTACTGTTTGGTCATGAAAATCAGCTTTTTTCATATGACTCTAAGTGAAAGTAAGAATTCTTTCCCAGCACAGAGCTGATTTTATATGAGTTTAAATGTGTTCTTTATTTTTTCAATCTTTGGCTTTAAAACACACTAATCCGTTGACCGAAGCTCTACTGGCTATTATATCTACTTGCAAACTAGCAAATTCAATTTTCAACATAACAACACAAAGTAAAATGAAGTGGAATGCTGTGATTTTAAGGGGGCTTTGCCCTCCTTTGTTCTGTGAACTTTACTGGCTTTCACACCACAGCAGTCTCACAGCTCTTTGTTCAAATTCAACATCAAATGTAAAGAATGGCTTTACATTGTGATTTTCTTACCGGAGGAATCCAAATGCATCAAGAAAAATGCTCATCAAGGCTTGGAACAGAAAGAGGTATTTGTTTTACATGTGCCCAAGTTCTGCGTAACTCAACATTACAACAAATGAGTTCAGATTGCAATTGAGAGTTGAAATTCTCTTTGTCTCCTATGAATCATAAAGCCAAAACACATGGCCCAACATAACACTTTGAAATATTAATTACTGATAGTGGAAAACATTAAAGATCACCATGTTATATACATAAGTAGAACCAGACATGTGAGAGATATGGCAAACTTGAGTGGCTTCTGCTTCTTATCTCTATCAGATGTCTATTAGTCAATTTTTCCACTTAAACACTGGCCATAGTTCCTGCAATTTAATCTCAGTGTGCATAAGAAATAAAATTCTCTCTGGGCACTAAGTCACTTTGAAGAGTGGAGAGAACACTGGATGGAATTGGGAAGGGGGTGTGGCCTAATTGTCATAAGCATAAGTTGTGAAGTCAAGTAGATTTGGATATGAATCTCAGTTTGGTCACTTCCTAGCTCTTTGTTCCTGGAAAAGTTATTAACTTCATTCTTCCATTTTCTCATTGTCAGATAGTGTCATGAGGACTAACTTGGATGAATAGTATTTTTGAAGTGCATCACACCGTGCCAACTTCACAGTAGGAACCTGATATGGGTAGTTGCTATTAAGTAAGAAGAACCTCCATACCGTTTCATGCCACAACTCTCTGGAACTCAAATGCAATCATTTTCAAAATACAAATGAAATATGTGTACCAAATGAGCCTAAATAACAACTAGATCTTCAGCTGTATCTGTACTATCCCTTATTTGCCTCTTGCTTTATCTCACACTCTTTTGATTTAAATGGTGTCCAATACTTATATAAGCCCCTTTTAAGTGTTAAAAGATAAGAAAATCAAGAGGTTTGTAAGGTATTCAGGCAAATTTAACTGCCATTTGTCTAAGCAGCAGAAACAAGGCTATGAATTTTGGGGGAGCAAAAATACGGCAAGAGTAGATAGAGCCTAAGAGGATGTGATGAAAGCTTGAGAATAGGAAAAAATTCTGAAGTCTGCATCTCTGTATCCTAGAAAAAGAGGGGAGATATCAGCACTAAAGAAAAGAAGGAAGAATTGCTGGAGAACTGCAAAAATGATCTGGTTGTGTATTGCGGAAAAGTTATCCCAATGGTCATAAATTACATTGAAGAGGTTTCTAGAAAAGAAAAAATAGAAGTAACAACTCTGCAATACACTTAAAAATGTAAAGAAATGTGAAATGTAAAGAAAAAAGAAAAGAAAAGAAGACGAAGAAAAGAAAAGAGAGGGACCTGAGATACTGAAGGCCCTTGAGGGGATTATGTTACAACAAAGGAAAACAGACTTATAGAGGATGGCTTCTTGAACTTTGCTGTCTTCCCATTACTCTTACACTTCAAAAAATGTCATCCATTTCTTTCAGAGCAGAACGTCTTGCCAAATATGCTATTTAAATATTAATTGTAGAAACACTTCCTTGATTTGAAAGTATACTACCAAGACTGGCAAAAATCCAAACTATTTCTTTCTGTAGTCTTTGCCATGATTTATATGGGTAGTTCTTCCTACCAAAACAAAATGGGAAAAGAACAGAATGTAAACTGTACAATACATGCTATTCTTGAAAATAAAATGCACTGGCTGGAGATCTTGTGAAGGATATTTGAGACATTACTCAAGAAATTCTGATTATGTACACAAATATATCTGAAAAATACTGTTTCTGTTTCTAATAGGAACATTTGAAGAACAGAAAGGGAATGTTAAGGGAACACTATAAAATCAATTATTCTTAGGTATGAAAAAAATTTGGTCAATGCCTCTGATTTTTGTTATATTAATTTTACAGCTTAACTTTCAAAGATTTGAAGAGAGCAAGTTGCTAAAGATGCATGTGCTCACTTATTTTTCTCTGCTACATTTCAAGACCTAAAGCAGGGACTGGCACCTAGCTGGCACTTGACAAATATTTGTTACATGAATGGATAAATAAATCCTCAGAGAAATCAAATTAGCAAATAAACTCTGCAATCATCACCAGCTGAGAGTTAACTGGGCCAGAACATCCTGAGATATAAATTTAATCTCATGGTTTAGGGCATCCCAACCTGAGTGCAGAGCCTCAATCTTAATAGCAAGTATCTTGTTTTATACTCCACTGAGAAGAGAAAATCAGCTTTTTCATTATGAGAAAATAAAAGGAAACAATCTAGCTCCTTATCTAGATTTATTGTTTCATGTATATGGTCCATGTGGTCTTGTGTGTGATGCATATATTCGTCCTTCTGAAATTTTCAATGATACAAACTCTGTCACCTTGTCTGGTTTAGACAAGCATCTTTAGGTAATACTGGTGTGGTGCCCATAGCAGAAGAAAATAAATCTAAAGCCCTAAGCAGCCCATTTTACATAGTATTCCAGAATATCCTTTCAAGTCATCTCTAATAACAAGAGTATTTTTCTCAGAATTGTTAGTTAATTCCCTTTGAATCTTAAGATATATAATGGTCCACAATTATGTATGAAAAATACTTCAAAATTAGACCTATCCTACTTCATACCTTGATTATCTTATGCCTAAGTAATTTCAAGAACTTCCTAAATTACTTCTCTGCAGCTTCCCTACCCTCTCCCCCAAAACATGCTCTAATCCACTCTAAAACATGGCTCCCTAACTCAAGAACTTATAATGGCCTCTCAGTGAAATATGGCAAGGGAAAAATGGCTTAAGATTATTCTTAGGAAGCCCTTATTCTTAGGAAGGAATGATTTATCTAGTATAAAGCTATAAGATGACTATCACCAAAACCAAAAACCTGTGTAGATTTCTTTGAAAATAAGTAATAGGGTTCTAAAAGACATAATTAAAAGAAAATGAAAATAATAACAGCAAAGCACTGCCATATTGGACAAAAAGGAACAAGAGAAAGCAGGACTCTTAGAAGAGGCAAGACTGTCAAGCTGGCTGACTACAGATCTTGAAATATCTCAGCTTCCATAACTGCATAATCAACATGATGAGACTGGAAAGCTATTGGGCTGTGAATGTACACTATTCCTCAGAAAGAAAAGGGAAGAATGACGCAGAAGGTGGTTCAGAGATCATCAGAGCTGTTATTTTCACCACAGATCCTGGGACAGAACTGGCTTCTGCTGGTTTCAGTGGGCCAGGATGTTGCCAACAGATGCCTCTGGGTAAGGCTGTCCTCCCAAGCCCTGTGGGAAGGTCCCTTGCAGAGAGTCATGGGGGTAATGGCAAACTAAAGGAGCAAGATAAAGTCTTGCAGCTGTGAGGGTGATGCTGCCACCCCAGTGGGCCTGGGAGATAGGACATCGAGCCAGAGGGGATGATTCTCGACAGTTAAAGGCCAAAATTTGCCTTTCTATGTTTGGACTTACATGGGACCATCCATCAACCCTTTCTTTTCCTATTTGTTCCTTTTGGAACGAGAATGTTTCTCCCAAGCTTGTCCCACCACTGTATTTTGGAAGTATATAACTTGTCTGGTTTTACATGCTCATAACTGGAGAAGAATTTTGCTTCAGGATGAATCATAGCTCAAGTCTCCCCTATGCGCCATATGTAATTTAGATGATATTGAGATGAGACTTTGGACTTTAGATTTTAAAGTTTGAGGATGGAACAATTTAAGACATTTTAGATTGTGTGCATGGAATTAATGTTATTTAGTATGTGAGAAGGACATGAATTTGTGATGGCTAGTACTATGGATTGAATTGTGTCACTCCAAAATTCATATGTTGAAGGCCTATCCTCAAAGTGATGACATTTGGAAATGGAGAATTTAGGAGGTTTAGATGAGGTCATGAGAGATGAGACTTCAGGATGGGATTACTACACCTATAAAGAGAGACACCTGAGAGCTTACTCCCCTCTCTCTCCACCCCCATACACCAAGGAAAGGCCATGTGAAGACACCATAAAGAGGTGGCCATCTACAACCTAAAGAGAGAGGCTTTTCCAAACACTGGCTCTGCTGGCATCTAGATCTTGAATTCCACTCTCCAGTACTGTGAAAAATAGTTTCTGTGGTTAAAGCCATCTAGTCTGTGGCATTTGTTATGGCAACCCAAAATAACGAAGACGGAGATCTAAACTCTAAACTAGGTATGCTGTCTGGAAGATAAGGTAAAAGAGAAGAATGGAGGGAAACAGCAATTGCTGCTGAGAACAAAAAATATAAACCCCACGACACAAGAAAATACAGAGACCTGTGTTCTACAACAATATTGGCAATGACGGAAATGTTCTATATCTGTGCTAATAGATAATGCAATATCCATGAAGCATAGCATGGCTCCTGGACATTTGAAATACTGAGTGTGACTGAAATTTTAATTTAATTTAATTTACTTTTTTAAAAGATGTTATTTATTCATTTGAGGGAGAGAGCAAAACAGAACATGAGATAGGGAGAGTCAGAGGGAGAAGAAGACTCGCCGCTGAGCAGGGAGCAATGCAGGACTGGATCCCAGGACTCTAGATTCATGACCTGAGCTGAAGGCAGATGCTTAACCAACTAGCAACCCAGGCACCCCAATTTAATTTTAATTTTAGTAGTTCTGAAAACTATCCCCTGCAGTCCCAAAGAATATTTTTAAGATCTCCTTGAAAAACTATTTCAAATAAAAAGAATGAAAAATAAAGGTCAATCAAGAGTTAATAAAGCCACCAAAGATAAAAGCTGAGCTCTCTAAAAAGAAAGTTTAAGATAATAAAATCATTAGGAGAAATTAAGACTAATAGGAAGCAGGAAGAAGCAGAATAGATGTGGCTGAAATAAAGTCAGGGACATAAAGGAAATCCTTGATAGAATAGTACATTTTGTGAAAAAAATACAGAGAAGTAAGCAAATAAGGAAAAACCAGTTGATTGAGTGGCAGATTACATACACACATAATAAATCTGTCTTTACCTGAGGACAGAACAAATAGAATAGAACCCCAAAAAATTCAAATATATACTATAAAATTCTTCCTGAAATGAAAGAAAATATAAATATTTTGATTCCATGTTGTGTTCCAGGAAAATATGATGCAGAATGACCAACTTTAAGACACATCCTGAGAATGTACTAAAATTAAAATATTAAAAAAAAAAGAATTCAACATGCATCAAAATCAGAAAAGCAAATCACATACAAGTCATGGTGGAAAAAAAAGCCAAACAAAATAAAATAAAAACACAGTCTGGCCTCTGAAATATTATCTACCATGTTCAATGCCAAATGTTAAAATGTCTACAGACTTCCAAGGGCATTTTGTTTTGAAAAAAAAAATTTTTTTTTTTTTTAAGTGTGGAACCCAAGTTCTATAACACCAGGCTGTTACATACTTAAACAAACAGAATGTTTTCACAAATGAGCAAAGCTCACTGAATATGGAACTCATGGGTAAGTCTGTAAAAAAAATCATTTGATGAAGCCAGTCTGCAAAGAGATGAATGAGGAAAACAAACAAAAACCTCAGGAATGGAGTGGCTGTAATTGATGGTGGGCAGAAAATCCATTCAAATATAAAATTAATGTTCCTGTAACAAAGTGGAAACCAGAAGGTAAATATTAAGAATATGAACATGTAAGCACGATAATAAATATGTTAGAAGTTGGTTTGTGAAGGAAAGAAGAGAAGAGGGAGGAGAAATTTAAGAGCATGAACATCTTTACCTGTCATAGGAAGAACTCATGACACACTTCCTAAAATTGATAAATTAGAAAAAGACCTAGTTACCTTAGAAACTAATTATAGATTTACCATTGGTTGCAATTATCAGAAAAGCTATCAACCTAGATTAAATTGAAGCAAAAAGGTGAATTAAGAAAGGACTCTGAGGAAACCAGAAATTGGAACAGACCTCCAAAACAGCTAACACCAAGAAGTCAAGATACCAGACTTCCCCATCTCAGCTACCAACACCTCTCAGGGTTTCACTCCATCTACGTTAAATTTTCTGCACTCACATAGAGGAAATGTCTGACTAAGATCTCCAGAACATTACCCATTATTGCTTTAGTCTTGGGTCTTCATTTCTTTTTCTGTTTATCCATTCCAAAATTCTGAGGCAAGTTTTCTGAGTGACCTACTTAGGTCAGGTGTTCTGTTTGAACCAACCAATTATGACAGGAAACAGAGCTAAATAAAGAGATGTGATTGGCCCAGGGTTAAGACACATATACACCCCTGAACCTATCAACTATGTCCTGGAAGCCCAAGCAGAGGTCAGTTGAGGTGGTGTCAGGAGCACAAGGTTATTCCCGAAGGAGAGGGTTAGTTGATAGTAATACATTTAGGTCGTGTTTGGCCTCAAATATACTCAGAGCCACTACTGCAGTTGTCACCATCTGCTGTAGTTACTGGTGTTACTTACCAAACAGTTCAAATTCCCTGCTTTTGTCCTGGACAAAAGTGCAAAGTGCAAAGCCCTTGAGAATGTTTTTTCCCTCAGGTACAGAAATAGAAACATCCAGGCTGCCTCAACAGGTTGGTTCTCTAGGTGTTTATGGGAAGGAAAGCTCTCCTGCCAAGCTGTGGTGTACCAATGCTGTGAGAAACCGACCTTTATCACTTTAAGCCACTGAGATTTGATGGCGTTTTGTTATTACAGCATCACATAGCCTACCCCGTTGATATTCCATTTCTTTCTTCTATTTACCCTTCTTCACTGCCCTTTGGCTGCTAACTGTATCACAGAGGACCAAGTCCCCTCTAATGCAATTTGCTACTCTTCTTCCCCTCCTGCTGGTAAGGTAACACCCTCCACTTCTTTTGACCCTCTGTCAGAGGAGGTTCCCACAGGGCTATAGGGTCCCTGGAAAGAGTATGGCTTCTTTATATTCCAGGCATCTTCTCAAAGACTACAGATACTGGACACTGGAACAGAGGAAGAGCGCAATTTTTTTTTTTAATTTTTTTAAGATTTATTTATTTATTTATTTGACACAGAGAGAGAGAGAGAGACATCACAAGTAGGCAGAGAGGCAGGCAGAGAGAGAGGAAGGGAAGCAGGCTCCCCGCTGAGCAGAGAGCCCGACGTGGGACTCAATCCCAGGACCCTGAGCCGAAGGCAGTGGCCTAACCCACTGAGCCACCCAGGCGCCCAGAGCACAGATTTTCAAGCACTTTTACTTCAACCAGCATCTATTCCAAAATTTTTACCCTGATATTTAATTTGTCATAGGCTCTTAGATTTATGCTTCACTTTTCTAAAATTTTTATTGCAAAGCTTAATATGTCTCTTGCTCCTGTCATGTGGCTTCTTTTATTGATCTCTTTCTCCAAACCATCAGACCTCAAAGAGCTCTGAGTGATGTCATACAGTGTGGCAATATAGTCTATACAAGGACTTTCCTTTATAAGCTGAATGTGAAAGGACCAAAAAAAAGTAAAATAAAATAAAAGGTTTACTTTTTAATGAAAGACTTTCTATCAGTGAATGTACTAAAACATGAAGAACTAATGGGTCTCAACCAGGGAATGACTTTGCCACCTAAGAAGACATTTTGCAGTTATCAGGAGACATTTTTGGTTGCCACAACTTGAAGGCATGTTACTACTGACATCTATCTAGTAGGTAGCCCAGGCTAAAGTCAAGACTTTATTAAGAATTTGTGTCTTTAATTGGGAATTTGCTACTCCAGAGGCTGCCATGTCACACCTCTTAACACAACATGCTATCTCTACATGCAATCAACCATAAGACAAAGGAAATGAATGACACAATATCAGTAGCAAATATCATTGTCCTAAGAGTCATCAAAACACAGTCCTATATTATAACTCTCACTTGTTACCTGATTAAATTTGGAAGGCTGACTCTTAAGAGAGGCTGTAAATTATTTCCTCATTCTCTTAAGAAAGACCTGAATCTTACAAATTTTAATTCTCACAAAGTTAGAAAGGGTATCCGAATCACAGTTGATTTTTTTTTTTAAGTTACTGAGAGGTAAAAAAAAAATAAATGTTGACTCCATTTTAATACCCCTGAGGGCCTCAAACAAGGATACAGAACAACATCTCTTGTTCTCCTAAACAGAAGTTGAGCCAATAACATAGGGTACTTTATGAGCCAAATAATGTCTGGTGTCCTGGAGCTAAAGAAAATGTTGGCACATCTTGCAAAATCACAGCTGTTTCAGTCTCATTTAGTGACTGGTCCCACTCTCTGCAGCCCAGTTTGCCTTTTGAAATATGGCACAGCTAGCTATGCTGCAGCATGTGATTAAAGCCACTGACAAGGGAGGTTTTATTTTTTAGCTCTTTGTCTCAAAAGCTTTAGAAATCTTGACAAGTACTGCTAAGAAATACAGATTACTTTTTTAGAAAGGAGATGCATAGAGATTTCTTAATATGTGATTGTGCACATTTTTATGAAGAAACTAAATGTACTTTGGAATCAAGATGGTAAAAAGGTAACTTTCTAAGATAAAAAAAAATGTTGAACTAATTTAATCATATGCAGTGCTGTTGTAAGAAAAGTTCTCTGTGACTTCATTCACTTACCCTGGGCATTTTTGTAGGTTGCAAAACAGAGTCTGCCAACAAGCCCTTCTGAGTCAGACCTTTGAACTAAATAATCAACTGATAACCATTAAAAAATTTAAAAGTTAAATGAAAATAAGCTCCAAATATTAATCACATGGTACCATTCAGTTCTTTAATAACTGTGTTTTGAAAGATTGCTAAAGTAAATTTTTCAAAAATTTAACAACATGACTCTCAAGCAAATAAAATATGACTCTGTAGTCAAAAGTTTATAAAAGCAAAATTTTCAAAAAAGGTAAAACCCCATTTCCTATGCAAATGTGAAATGAACATGTGGCAAAGATTTTATTTAAATAATTCATCAGTAAGGGAACCACTAGGATGGTAAAATCATTTCAAAGAGTACTTCAAAAGCTAAGTATTTACAGGCAAATCAGGATAAGATTGTTAGCCTAGATATAAAACTGGTTAATGTCCAACAGATAATAAACTGTAAAACCATTAGCGTTGTCTTTTCCACCAGGCAGAAATTATTTGCATCTCTATGGGATAAAAATCTACACATTAACCTCTGCCCTACAACATTGTTAAGTAGACCATTCAATACAAAAGCAAGGCCAGCATTGCACTGAAAGAACACTCAAAAAATCTCTTCTGGCTGTTTCCAAGTGTCAGATAACTTTTCTAATAAATTAAATTATCTTCTATGAAGGAAAGTTCTAAATTCTTGATGATACCGGTTTTTAGAGAACAGTCTTTATCCTCTTTCTTTGACCCACGTACAATTTCCATATCATTTTTTCAGACTGGTGCCCTAAGAGTGCCTTCCTTTGTTCTATGCTGAGATAAACATTAGAATTTCCTATGATACTGTGTAGATAATTCTACATCTAAGTTATTTTATTCATTAGATAGAATGTAATATATATTTAAAGGTACAATGGAATAAACATGTTATTATACAAGTTCAGAGATTATAAATGTTTTAAGTATAAATCTAAAGCATTTTATATTTTGATAAATTCCCCAGAGTGCCTAATAAACTTAATAAATACGAATTTTATAAAGATAACCTTAACTATATAATTCTAAAACTCATCTCCAACAAAGGAAAACAAAAATTATGGTATCTGTTAACTAATTTGCATACCAGCTAAGACAATGCTCTACGTACACCAGGGAAAGCAAGCGATCACTAGTATCAATATCAAATATATGTATATACAAACACAATCCAATAAAACTCTTAACTGTTTGTTTCTTTTATCTTGGACAGTGATACCAGACAGTCTTCTGTACTTAACTTCCGAAAAGTAATGCATGTACCAAAAAAAACCCAACTAAAAAATAAAAGCCACGCATCTTTAATTTCTAATATTTTTATTACAGATTTTTAAGATATGTATTTATTTTCATATTATCAGCTTAAAGAAAATAATTCACACAAGAATAAACTTTTGTACTTCTGCCAATGTAAATTGTTCTATTTCAAATTTATCAAGTTATAAATAAACCACATAATATGCTTATGTGAACGAAACCACAGTATAATCTGAGTGCACTAGAAAGGCACAGAATACTCTCATTGTTTCAGTAAGAGAAAAGAAGAGCATTACTTAGAATTAAAAGCCTGGCCCCGTAGCTATTCATTATTCAACAATGATACAGCATGAATTATTCACTGATTATAAAACAAAACACATTGTTAAAAAGCAAAGGTGACTAAAATAAACATGTGTTCCAGGACCTTTCATTTAATATTAAGCATGTCAGAATCACTGGAGGCAAATAAGCAAAGCCAGACCCACATTAGGGAGAACCAAGCCACCCAAAGGCTGTGTAGCTTGGTACACAACATGAAAGCTGATTTCTAGAGAGACTGGATTCTCTCCACTAATTTCACAAATTTGGATAAAGATGACCTATTCCATAAAAAGCTTATTAAAATGCAAGTATGCCATCTCGATAAGACAAAGTATAAGGCAACCTGACAAAGTTCTTTCAAGTCAGTGGCTCAAAACAAAACCTTGGTCTCCAAGGTTTTGGTAGGCCAATTTTTTATTAAAATGCTGATTAATGAGAGAAAAGGGGGAATCTTAAAAAACTCAAAGATAGCAAGTCAAAGTGGAGACTTGGGCAAACCAAAGAGTGCACAGAATGTGTGAAACCAGAAAAAGGACCTCAGAGGGATAATGGAAGAGTAGAATGGTCTGAAGACCACTTCTCCAATGGTCAGCACAGCAAATACGGATGTTAAATGTAGTTCTTTAATATGAGTCTAGGAAAGTTACGATTAGATGGTCAAATGATCCCTCTCTCGTTGGCCATCTTCTCTTCTAGTTACCATGTGTTGTTTTGACATTTTGCCCCTATATATTTGCATAAATTAGAATCCATAGGTATGTATTTTTTAAAAAGACTAGTCTTTATTGTAATGTTTTAAATAGTTCTACTTTACAGTGGTGTTAAATGACCCTTGATTAGAACATAGAAAATGCAATGTTTTAGCAATAACATACAGAACTTAGAAAACAGAGACTAGAAAGCATTACAATATTCTTAAATTGTATTCTTCAGCTTTCAGGGGAAAAAGAAGTGAGTATAACAGTTTTTACATAAGGAGTGGGTGAGGTGGGGGGCAGGGATGATGACTTGTTTGAGATTTAAAACCTCTGTATGAATATTTATCATATGTAATGACAGGCATATCTTCCCAGGACACAAAGACCCAACATGTGAATGCTGTATGTCCATGTCTTATGCCTAATTAAGAAGTTGGTAGAGGGTATTTGGGGAAAATTATTTGAAGCTCAACATTGTCCAAATTCACCATTTTGATTCTAGTCATGTGCTTTCACTGAGGAGAGTCAGGTTTTAATTTATTTTGTTCATATTTCTCCTATTAGAATAAGCTAAACAATATATTTAAATGCACTCCATACCTGGTTCTATTGTCCGTATCTGGGCAATATCATTTAAATCTGAAGAACACCACTATTATTAAGAAAATATACAAAAACTAGAATATATCATTTGTAAAAATGACAAAATTTGTTAAAAGAGCATCTATTAAAAAAAGGCATTCTGTAAGTAAAATTTCAAATAGGTAACATAACCTAAAATTATTCAAGGTCTAAGCCACTGGACCAAAACTGAGAAAACAAAACTACCTAATGCATAAATTGTCAAATATGGATAGTTTCAATACTGAAGAGAAAATAAATATCTTAAAAAAAAAAAAGGAAACTATGATTCTTACTTCTCAGATTCACAGGGATGGCCAATCACTTTATAGATACAGTAGAATATATAGTGGCGCATTTTTGCAAATAACCCTCCATTTCTGTGCAGAATCATCGTACACTCTGATGTTTTTGCAAATCACATGCCTCAGTTTTCCAATGCGGACCTGCCTCTGGGTCGTACTGGGACAGCTCTGTTTCAACAATCAGACTGAAGAGTGTTAAGAACCCTTTCCATCAGTACTTGGGCAGACCAGTCAATGTGGCATAAAATATGCTTTGTTGAAGGATCAGTACCTATGTCTTACACTGTTCTTTTAAGTGCATGACAAATGTTTTAACAAAGCTAGCTGGAATAATAATTGCAACCATCCTGTAAAATCAGATGTAGAGACTCACGTGACATGATGTTAGAGAAAAATGTGAACAAACGTTTTTTGAGCAATATATTTCTTAAAAGATTTTAAGCCTGCTTATCATCCTCAGACCCATCATAAACACTTGGTTAAATTTATTTACTTTATATATTCATCTACACTGCCTCATTCCTATAAAGACTTAAGGCTTGTGTACCTATTTAAAAACAAAAACAAAAAAATGCATAACTTTATCTAGTAATCTAACCAGAAGATCCTTTTATTCATTCATAGGTAATACCCTGGCCCCATGTGCATTGATGTAGGTAAGAAGGATTTTGGCTCTCTGCTCTACGACATCAATAAGCTTTTCAATTCCTTGTCTGCCTCCTTGACTTTCCCAATAAACTTTATCAAGAAACAGGGACTGAAGGAGTTTCTGCCGTAAGTGCTGGCTCTTCAAAACAGAAACTGCAGATTCGGGAAACCTGAGAAGATAAAATGATATTTCATTCTTAGTAATTGCTTAGAAATATTATGCCTTACCCAATTGCTTTGCCTTTCATTAATCTGGCATAAATCACGCTCTCAAATAGTACCTGGAGAATGAAAATATTTTTGTCACTGTCAAGCTGACACTTCTCTTAATAATAATATACTAGAAGAATATGTTTCAAGGGAACTGAATTTTCTATGTTGAACTTTCCACTGAGAACCTGACATACTAACATCTTACTTAAAGTCATTATCTGTAGGCAAAGAGAGGCGTGGAATTAAAAAGAGTTCTGTTAGCCTGGCAAAAATACTTTCCTCAATCTTAAGCTCCATTTCACCCATAGAAACCATTTTAATCTGTCAAATAGAATAGTATCCTCATAAGCGTCAACGTGGGGTTTTTATGCAAGAAGATATGAGAAGCAAAATGCTGACAAATGCATGACTGAATTTAATGTGAAATAATCTGAAATGTAGGTGGTAAGAAGAGAAAGGAATCATTCCATAATGCTCAATTAAATAAAGAATTACTTCTGATTCAGATTATACTTTAGGAATTCTGAGAATCTGGGAGCAATTTACTAAATTGGAATACTGAAGTGTTTTCAAATAAATTTAACAAAACTCATGTTTTAGAAGCAGGCATTTCACTGTGACCCACCTCTGGAACACCTGAGGCCAATTTGGAAAGGTCCTTGTTGCACTACCTTAAGAGAGTGGTTTGTGCTTCTTGCTTTTCATTTAGAAAGTAAAAACAAGCTGCCTACCATGTACATTATCTGAAGAACTTTATCAAGGTTCAAGTTTCATAAGGAGTGTTTTGCTGAATCTCCAATTGACCCCATCCAGCTTTCATTGAAATACTGATGAAAGCACAGTAAAAATACTGGGGTTGCATAGTAAATTTCATGCAAATGTAGTTGCTCCTTAACAACTAAACCAAGAATATATCCTTGTTTGAAGAATACAGTTTGCTGGAAATTTCAGTCCTCCTAAACGCCTTTTCCAAATTTCAGTGGAGTGAGCTAAGGATGGCATTCAGGGGACATGAATGCAAGGAACCCAAGTGCTCTGATGCTGCAGAAAGACCAAAGGGCACAGAGCTGGACGTGCTTAATGACTCTGAGTAGGTGTGGAATTAATTAATGCTGATAAGATGCTCTGAGCTCCCTGAAGACATGTACTATATAATTTAGTGGCTATGGTATTAATTAAGTAAGCATTTTTGCTCTATGAAATATTTATAATCCATGATTTATAAATTCTATGACCCTTCAACTAATTTAGCTGTACCAGAATGTATGAGATGAAACCGTGAAAACCATGGATCTCTTTAGTGACTAATCCTTTTAACAAAAGAAAATTTAAAAAGTACCTGTCTGTGCATTACACTGATTAATAGGAATATTCTATGCATAAATCTGGGCTAGCAAAGTCTTCATTTTTGCTTTTCAATGTGTGACTTACTTATTCAAAAAAAAATTTTTTGACTCGACTCATTACTCCTCATATTGCATTTAAAGTTAACTTCTTTCAAAGGATAAATAAAACAGTATTCATAATAATATGAATGTACTGAATAGATGAACAATATTCTCAGGCACTCCTAATTCCAAGAGAAAATTTAAAGACTTAAGAAGACCCCACAATATCAACTCAGTAAGTGATGCCTTCAATTTTTCTACACATAAAATTCCCTTAGTTTAGCCACTTTAAAGAAAGAATCTGTCATATATTCTACTTTCAATCCACAAAGAGATGTGAGAACGAGTATTAATGGGCAAGACGTGGCAAAAACTCAGGAAACTGGGGCTCCTGAAACTCTCATGGGAATAGTATTGTCTCTAGTCCTGGAAGTACACAAAAACCACACTACCTAATGCGGAGTGCTGGGAAGAAATAATGAAACATGCTTCAGAGTGTTGTTAACAAAAATAAAAGGAACAGCTTGAATAACACAAGTTACCGTAGAAAAATGATTGGACTTGGATTTGAAAGATTCGGGTTCTACTCTCAATTTTAGACTCCTTCATTGCTCTCCAGGAGTCGCTTAGCTTCACACAGCTGGTTCACTCTTTCACTAATGCACCCCTCTATTTCCAAGTCTCAAACATACCCGTGTCTTGGTCACTCTGATTTCTAAGGTAGGAAGGCTATGAAAGAGTGGCTATGACCTGGGGCCTGAAATCCAGCCTCGATCCCTATAGCTAAAATTGAATGGCCTAGACTCTACAGTGTGTTCCTGCCACTATTAAATGCATTAGTTTCCTTTATTTCCAAATAGATAACCTCAAGATACTTTTGTCCAATTTCCTGCCACATTCAGAAAAATATCTTGAATTTATTATACCTTTGGACATCCCACCACATCAGTATCTGTGTTTGTTAGTCCCCCTGTCCCATATCCTGATAATGGAGCTTCTGGCCACCTCCGTATCCCTACTTTGCCAGCTCCCATTCCAGAGGTCCCTGCATGCTTCCAACTTTACCCACATGGATTTTCACAGTAAGGGCCAAGGAAACATAGCAGGAATTTTGTAGGTTGCATGGGTTGGTGAAAGTGACACAATGGTTGCAGTCTTGTTCTGTTCTGCTTAGGTCTGTTTCCCATTTCTGGGCCTCCATCCCCAGATTCCACATCCACAATCCTTTTCAAGGGTTAGATCAGTCACACATAGCATTTGAATTTTCTCAAAACCTTACCACTTATTTAATAGAAATCTGATGTCCCATAGATGTTACTACCTCTTAAAACTTACTCTTTGATGCCTTCTAACAATTTGAAGTTTAAGTTATCTTCACTTCTGTCAAAGAAACCCTTGTTGTCTATGAAGACCAAATGCCTTGGGTCATGTTTTCGCTGGATAACATGTGCTAGAGCCACAGAATCTTGGTTGTCACATTTTGGCCTCAGACCATTCTGTACACAGACATCTTCCTTTCGAGGTCGGAATCCACAGCAATTTGTATCTAAACGATTATAAATCTGAAAATGGAAAGCGAAAACAAAATCTAAGATGCTGAGTGAAAACAAAACTTGGGAAAATAAGATTTCTGAAGAATTGGTGCTTTCTAAATAGCTGACTTGCCAGAATCTAATAAGGCCAGGCTCATTTAATTAAAGGCAACTGTCAGAGGAAGTCCAAGGTTCATATCCCTCTGACTCAGCCATGGTTAAAAGCATTTCCAGCTTCTAACAGCTCCAAAGTCAGATCATCCAAGTTAGACATCTCCACCCTTAATGTTCAAAGTTCCCACTGACATCATATGTAGACACATGGCCAGAAGAATCTCTGACTCTATTCATGGCAGAAGATAGAAACCACTGCACTTTTTTTTTTTTAAAGATTTTATTTATTTATTTGACAGAGAGAGACACAGCAAGACAGAGAACACAGGAGAGGAAGTGGGAGAGGGAGAAGCAGGCACCCGTAGAGCAGGGAGCCTGATGAGGGGCTCAGTCCCAGGACCCTGGGATCATGACCTGAGCCAAAGGCAGACGCTTAACAACTGAGCCACCCAGACACCCCTACCACTGCACTTTTATATACCTAAAGGCTATGGCTCTTTTTTTTTTCCTCCAGCTGGATTATAGAAAACCTAACTTATCTCAGTGGCTCTAAAAGTTAACTGCATCCTCTAACCTTTTTGGACTTTAGAATTACACTATATAACCTGAAATAAATAACATGGAATAAATCTTTTGAAAAGATGTGACATCCAGCAATGATAACAAGAAGCACTACCTATATGGAGCCCACAGCTAGATTCTAAATAAGTGAGCAGGATGAACAAAATTATTGGGCCCAGCAGGTTTTATTATGGGGATAGGGTTTCTATCCTATAGAAGAAGTAAACAAATTAATTAGAAAGGGAGACCTGTGTTATTTCCATTTCCTTTGGGCACAAAAGAAATGATATTTATTAATCAGGGTAAATTAAAGCCTCAGGCTAGGAATTAGATAAGTTTCAAGTCCAATCTCTATGACCTTGTGTAGATTCCTTTACATCACTGACTTTCAATTTAATTACCTATGTAATAGGAATGATACTATGGTACTGTACCTTGTACAATTAGTGAGGATAGTAATGAAAATGTTTATACACCATCCAGCCCTCACCCAGGCATCTAGAAGATACTCCAAAAGATGAAAAGTTATTATTGTTGAGACCCACACATACATACTGTATGAATTGATTTACCTCAAAACAAGCTTCCAAGACAAAAGGCAATTTCTCCATACTTATGAAGAAAAATTGAGCTTCAGAGAGGTTAAAAAATCCTCTCTGGGGGCGTCTGGGTGGCTCAGTGGGTTAAAGCCTCTGTCTTCAGCTCAGGTCACGATCCCAGGGTCCTGGGATCAAGCCCCGCATCGGGCTCTCTGCCTGGCAGGGAGCCTGCTTCCCCCTCTCTCTCTGCCTGCCTCTCTGCCTACTTGTGATCTCTGTCTGTCAAATAAATAAAAATCTTAAAATAGTCCACTCTGAGTAGGATATAAGTAAGTAGCAAAGTTAAGATTTAGACACAGCTATCGTTTCTCGGCCTTTTGGCTAAGATCAAGTGCAGACACAGGTATATTTGTCTCCAAAATTCCAAGATTTTCCTCCCAATACATCATGTCGAATAGTTTAAGGTTAATCAAAGAAAATACATATGCTTATGATTCAAAAGATGGCTGGACATAACACTGTCACTTTTATTCCTTTGGCACTAAATTTCAATTATTTCTCTTTCCCTGTTTTTACAGATCTTGTGGAGCTAGCCACACTTAAGAGGTCAACTGCTCAATAAGGAATGCGGAAAGTGTAGTACCAAAAAGATAAAAGAAAGTGTAGTACCAAAATTTAGCCTACTTTGAAATGATGATTCATTCATTCATTCATTCATCCAACAATTTTTTTTGACCATCTCCTATCCATCAGTGGGGTAAGGCACCAAGGCAAATATTGCCCATGCTCAGTACCTCCACACCATCACTACTCCCAGAGGAAAATGAAGTGGTCATTTAATTTTGCCTCCCTACCACAGCAAACTTTAAGAACTGGACAAATGACCTTTGTCTCTGTTTTCTGCACATAAGTGAACTTTCTATCAAATAGCATATCTTGAGAAACAGGGATTATAAAAGAGGTCAGTCTAAGCCAATTTTCTGTGACATTTATATAAAACCAGTCACATGGAAAAGGGGTGGTTAGTGAGCCAAGAAGCATTTGGATAATGCAGAGGATACATTGCTGATCTAAAAGCAACCTACAGATAAAGGGAGGACTGTCTGGACTGGTTCCAGACAACTGATCCATGGGGCTATAAGTCTAAGCAATGATTTATCCAAAATGTCACTTAGGCTGACTGCAGAGAACAGTAAGTTCCCACTCTGGTTAAAGTGTCTTTGTCTGACATGAGCACAGGGGTTGCCCAAAGGTAAGCAAGAGCAACCCAAGCAAATCACTATAAGTTAAATGAAAAAAAGCACAAATGAGAACTATAAGAAAAAATTATTGAGTCTTTTCACTTCAAACAATTTGATCCACTTTGTGTAGTACCTTGACTTTCTTTGAATATAAGAGAAATCAAGTGATGTAAAGAGATTGCATTTGATTGCCAATTATTTAAGATCAGGGAGTCAGGGAGAACATGAAAAATAATCCTTCTAGAAGCTGCTTCTCATCCAATTTCCCCTCTTCTATAATTCCCAAAGAATCTCTATACCATGCTCCAACATCATCATATGCTTATAACCTGTTATAATGGCATTATATAATAGGAAAAAAACCCATAAATCCTATTTAATTTTGACCACAACATTCAAGGTCTGTTACAAAGGATAAATGGTAGGCATTTTAGTTTTAAGGACTAATCTATCAACCGCTTAATAAATGGTACCCCGAACCCTGAGCTTTTTCTTCATTGTTGATTTCATATCAGTGAAGAAAGGACTAAGAAATATAGCTACATTTCTGTTGTTTCTACAAAAAAGCCATGAGTCAAAAATATTAATGTTAAATAATAAGCTCTTCAGAGTCCAGATATCAACTCTCAGTACTCCTATAAATATTATACTTTTCTATTTTTAAACTACAAGAAAACATTAAAAGTTAGAGGTGGAAAAGACCGAGATAGGTCATTTTTTTTTTTATTGCCTTCCCAGCATTAGATTGTTTCCTACAGTGTATTTTTAAAGTGCTTTGTCTGATCTAATTTTGAATCACTCAACAGTCTGTGATGATTTCACCACTTCCCTGACAGACTGTTGTGCTATTCAAGTCTAACAGACCTTATTATTAAAAATGGGTGTGTGTTCGGCTCAACTTCTTGTCCAGAAAATGTTCACCGCCCCCTTTTATTTGGACGTACATGTGAAGTTGGTAGGTATGTTAATACGTGTTGAGTGTGTGTGGGGTGGTGTAAGTGTGTACACCTACAAATATAGAATTGGGTTGTAAGACTTCAAATAATCTGGGTTTCACTTCATTTTTCTTATCCTCTAAGTAAAGTAAATTATGTCTTTGTATTATTGTCCTTGTCTAGCAGGGGCTTAAGTAGCTCTTAAATCTTATTCCCTAGCTTTTCTCAGAATTTTGTTTGTAGTCTTCCTTTTGAATTCACATTCACTATACCAAAAATAATTTGACCACAAAACCATAATCCACTCCCTTAAATTCAGTGCCATATTGCTAGGCATTTAATTTAGTTATATATTGAATATATTTCTGCTTACTTCCAAGAGAGTTTACCTATTTTTTTAAAGCCTAATAAAGCATATCCTAGATAACTGTGAATCTATAATATGGTTTTAATATATATTTTTTGGCTCACATAGTAAAACTATCATTTCATTTAACTACCACATAATTAATCACTATTGTTCACATCTATGGGTCTATATCCTTAGATGATTTTCCTAAAAGAAGATTCATTGGGGGTAAATCTTACCAGTTAAGCGATTGTGAGTATTGATCATCATTAATGCAACTTGTTCAAATTCACAACCTCTCACTCTTTAAAACAAGGAAAATCTTTTACAGAATTAATCTTCTGAATCAGAAGATTACTACCAACCATGATTTTCCATAAAATTGCTCTTTCTTCTTTTAGGAAAATATATATTTTCAATGTTTACCTAACTAAAATTATACTCAGAAAAATCCAGGTGTTCCAGCCAAATTTTTTGTTGGTGGTTGTGGGAATATTTTTAGATATACTGCCTTCTTCTAAAATTCCTTTTTTAAATTCTATTTTCCTTTTGGGGGTGTAACTTTTGCCTGCACGAAAAAAGTATCTTTTGAGTGACTCAGTTAAGTTTACAGAGCCTAAACAAGGATGCCTCTGCTGCACTGACCAGCTCTCCAAAGCCCCATAAGAATCTATAGAAATCCAATGACTTTCCACCCTTTTGCACACCATCCATTCTAGCTGTGTCTTCAAAAAGTGGGTCTATCAAAGCAATGGCTTCATGGCTTCTTTTTCCTCAAAGCAATGAAATTAAATAACTAATTTCAGGCAATGTCTAAACAAAAGCAAGAAAAAAATATTCTAAGAGTGCTGCTAATATTAATGAAAAACACAAGAGCAGTCATCTACTGAGTGTTTAGTATGTGCCAGGAACTGTACACTTAATGCTTTACATGTATCATTGCATTTAATGCTCACAGCAACCCGAAGGGATAGGACCTGCCAACAGTCCTGTCTGATAAATGAAGCAAGTGAGGAACAAGGAGGCTGGTTGACTGACCCAAGGTCCCTCATTTCATAAATGACAGAACTTGGGATTCTAACCCAGATATCCATGCCCTTCTCCATCCTGATTATCTCTCTCACATGCAGCCAATGTGGTGGAGGGAAAAAAAAAAAAAAAAGCAAGTGCACTTGTATAGAATACTAAATTACTGAATGTCACTACATTCAGTAAATACTGGTTATAAAGTTTCAGCAGAAATACAAAAAACTGCAGTGTAGGAGTTCAGGTAAAAACACATGAAGGAGAGGATATTATGGTTGTGTTTTGAGGGACAGGAAGTATTAACTAAAAAATAGATAAAGGCATGAAGGTAGGCAATCAAAAGACATCTTTAGAAGAACTGAGAGTACATGAGACCAGTGCTTCTCAGAATGTCTGTAGTGAAAGACCAGGGGTTTTTGTTTTTTTCTTTCCTTCAGCCCCACAATCTATATGGATTGTTGTTTGTTAAATGATCCTGATAATTATAGTAATAATAATTATAATAATAATTTATTACTAGAGAAATAAAATACAAAATACCAGCCAAATATTTGAATCAACAGATGAAATTCCCCTACCAAATGGCCATCAAAGTTTCTAAGTGCTTATTTGCGATTTTTGTACTTGTCATGGACTAATAAATTGGCAGGTTGAGTCACTCAAAATGAGTCACATTTTAAGTAGGATAATGCAGGACAGTTCTGTCGAGGATTAGGGGAACGTGAAGGCAGGTAGCGGAGCAAATGGTGGATAAAAGTATTGTGCCCAATAGGTAAAGCCAAATTTCTCAAGAGTCTTCAATTTTCACTATCATTTTCTCATGTACAGCTGGAAGGAAGGTAAAAACAAGGGAGCAGGGCATCAGAGGGAAATGTTAAAAAGAACAAAAACTGAAGGTAATCAAGACAGAGTGTACTTGGAAGCTGAAGAGAGAGGAAAATGAAGATGTTCTTCCTCACATAAATTAGAAATTCCTCCGATCCAAATATTTTTCTCATTCAACTCTTTTAGTTAAATTACATAACCCTGTAGATTTTTCTACTACCGTTTTTGTATACCTCTTGCAATGTCTCAGTGAGCATATGTGTGTAGGTATGTGTGCATTTCTGGTTGGTGAGTCAATATCTTAAGATCTCACCATCTCTTTTCAAGCCATTTGTTTTTATCCACTTAAAATTCGTACTTTTACAAAGAAAACTGTATTTTTAAAGAGAAAATTTAAATAAGGCAATAAAACATGTAATAAGTAGAAGTTAACAGTTTACCATAGTAACTCATCCAATACTTGGCACACAGTAGGCACTTGATAAGTGTATATTATAAAAAGAACCCCTGAGAGTTGGTATTCACTGTGAATTTCACTATTTACAAAACTCCTTCAAAACCCTGCTTTCTACTGGGAAGAATCAAATACAAAATGATGGTGGCAAAGGAAGACATGGGTCTTTTTTAAAGTAGCATCCAGTGAATGAAGGGGAAAAAAAAAATGGGAAGGGAGCAAAAGATGGAACTGCCTGCACTTGCCATTTCTCTTGGTTGACTCCCTTATGTGGGTTTAATTTCACTAACCATGGACCACAAACTGTTATATCCCACAGAGAGTCTGCCATAACACCT
This sequence comes from Neogale vison, assembly GCF_020171115.1. Lineage (NCBI taxonomy): Eukaryota > Metazoa > Chordata > Mammalia > Carnivora > Mustelidae > Neogale > Neogale vison. The sequence goes on from NC_058101.1 coordinate 128,446,588, forward strand.
TGCCAGTACTAGGCATTTCATAAATACATAACAAGCAGATGGGACAGAAAAGCAATAGGGCATCCTTTTCTATAATTAACAGTTTCCTGGAATATTCCTTTGATTCCCAGTTACCTCACTGTCCAATGAGATAATTTGTCTTTAGAAAACTTGTTTTGTCATTTTGTCAAATTATCATTTGTTTTTAGGAAATGCATGGAGGAGGGGGAAGTCTCATGGTCTCATTTTCAACAATTATCTTATTTCAAAAAGGCATAAAGACAGTGAGGATCACAACTAGTATCAGCCCTACCCTAGGTACAGAGAAACACGGAAACATATAGACTTACTTTTTTATATGCTAATAACACATAATTAGAAAAGCCTTGTACGTGAATGTGTCGATGTGAATTTGTGTACTGTTACCATGTTACCAGCGAAACTAGATGGATCCCTCTAGTCTAATGAATGTATAAATGTAAACCAGATCATAGAGAAGAGCAACCTCAAACAAATCCCATAGTCCCCATGGTACTTGTTAATACAGACTTAGTGTCTCACCTTGCTCTATACAAGCAAAAGCAAAAGTGTTCTCACCAGCCTGTACCTGTATCACTTGGGAACTGGCGCCTCATAAAATAATAGATTTCATTTTCGTTCTTTGCTGCCATGGCAACGGGTGCCCATTAAATTACTCTGCATGTAAATGTGACTAGCAGAATATCTGATGAACACTAAGAAAAGTAAAAATAGTTCTCAATATATACACCTAACAATGGCCGTAGGCTCACTTTTGCCTCTGCCTCTGAAAAGAATAGTCATTTGCTCTATACTACTCAAGTCTCTAGAATTCCACATTTAAAAATATCTATCAATATGAACCAATTCAATGCAGCATGTCTAGTTTCTTCCATGTTACTGAATCGTAAGTAAAGATGGAATAGTATTTCTTTATGCAGAAGTAAAAACATGTTTAATGCTATGATATATTTGGATCTATTTCTATAGATGTAATGTTTAGAACCCAGATACTGTACCTCTGAATAAGTACCAGAAGTCAAACATCATTCTGCCCCAGAAAGACTAAAGAGAGTCACCAGGCAAATGATAATCTATTTTTAGAGAAAGAAAATCCACAATCTGTAATTTGCACAAGTAGAGCTGCATGGAAATAGACTCCGCCAAAGGCACACCCATTTTCCTGTAAAGACTTATAAAGAAAACTAAGAGAAATAATTTTTACATTTTATAAAGTTCTGATTTATGGAATGGGTTTATATTAAACAAAGAAAATTAAAACAAGAATAATATAAGTAAAATGTTTAAAAAGTGCCTTCTTTTGAGGATATGAAACACCACTTTTAACAATTTAACACTAAATAGGGTTGTAAACACTTTAGATTACATATATTTATAGCTGAGGTAAATACTGTTACTAAAAACTTTCTTTCCTTGACTTGACTGTATTAACTTTCAGTATTCTCATGAAATATCTATCACTTTTATTTTCCCCTATAATGTAGTATTTTACTATAAGGATATTGGCAAAAATAAGATAATCTAAATGACTAGGCAAAAACACAATTGTGATTATAGTGACAAAGTTCCTTTGCTTGATGTCACTTTCATCAGGCTCCTGAACCTTTCTCCTAGGCCCATCTAGGCACTTCCATATACAACCCAGTTTTAGCAAGAACCCCGTAAGTTAGTTTAACCAGAACCCCGCCACCATTGATATCTGATCGCATTCATCTTCCACTGGCCCCCAGGGATATGTCTGATTGCCCTAGTCTGCTAGTCTGTCTTCAGCAAGAATCTGGTTAGACCAGTTAAACCAGACCTCCTCTTACTCTTGGCACTTCCTCTTCATAATTTGCCTTCCCACTGACCCCATGCTGTACTCAGGGTGGAGCCCAGTCTCTCTCGCCCACTGGAATATCCCATTACAGTAGTCCCTATACCTACAACCATCATCACCAATAAAGTCTTCTTTGACCGTCTTTGCCAATGCTACTGACTATTTCTTTTTTCAACAATGATTTACACAATCTAATATAACATATCTAAAAGCCATTTAAACTTATATCTTTCAATGGAAATTGGTTCTCTTTATAAAAAGCTAACTAATTCTGACAGATTGATTATTCTCTGGTTATTGAAAAATAAGTACTACTTGAGAGTAAAATGGTGGCTTCCAGGGGCTGGGAAGTGGGGAAATGAAGAGATGTTGGTCAAAGGGTACAAGCTTTTAGTTGCCATTTGGGTAAAATCTGAGGATCAGACCATGGTTAATAATATTGTATTGTATACTTTAAATTTGCAAAGAAGATCTTAAGCATTCTCTCCCACACAGATACAAAAGGTAACTATGTGAGGTGATAGGCGGTTAGTTACCTTGATTGTGGTAAATATTTCACATGTATACAAACATCAGATCACCACACTCTACACTTTAAGTATATATAGTTGTGTTTGTCAAGTATACTTCAATAGAACTGGAAAAAAACTAAATAAAGTTGAGTTTCAACCTTTTTCAAAGATTACTGCTACATGCACTTACGTACTTACAGAAGTTCCCGTTTGAAGACAATGTGTTTTAATTCTCTTTGGGATAGCAAGTAGCTATAAAGTAAATCCTTTATGCAGCTTGGATACAAAAATCCCAGGATACTGCTAACTCACTTTACATTATAAAGTTTCTAATTATCAAAATAACCCAAAGGGACATACATCATCTTTTCCCACATTACAAGTAAGGAAAAAATTCAAAGATGGTAAGTAACTTGCCCAAGGAGACAAAACTAGTGTATGATGTGAACTTCTACCAACTTCTGCCTGACTCATCACAATGTCTTCCAGGGTAGAAAAGACAAGCTTTTTGCTTTCATGAAGATCACAGTCTGATGCTTCTAAGTATGATTCACTGTGCCTGATCCATCATGTTTTACAGAGTGCACATACTCAAAAACTGTCTGTTGAAAAAATGAAAGAATGAATATGGGCATCACTCAGCTCACCCACTCAAACCTATCTAATGCAGAGAGCTAACTGCCAAAAGACCTCTCATTAGGCCAGATCTCCATGTTTTCTACTACCCTTTTTCTTGTAAGAAGATCAGAATCTTCAAATCAAAATCACAGAATCTAAGAATCACAGAGACGTAATACCTTTGACGTTATGAGCTACTATTTGGACAAACGGAAGTTTTTTTCAGAAAAATTACCCAGGCCCTGCTTCTCAAATGTTTTTTAAGTATCTCTGACACATAGAGTTATTGAAGACACCAAAAAGGATGAATTCATGTGAGCTAGTTATTATATAGAAATTAAACCTGAAAAAATAACTTGTTACGTATTATTTAAAAATAACACTGACCCATCCATTACACGTTAACATATTTTTAAAGAAATTGCTATACTTTCCAACAAAATAATAAGAGAAATAAAATTGTTCTTCCAAGTAAAAATGATGTTTAATGAAAAAAAGCAGCTGGTTCAGCTCACAAGTCAAACAACTGCCTAAGTAGTTCTCCTCCAGGCAACTACCACACTGTGGGAGGCATTAGGAGTACCTTAGGCATTCTTCCTGTGTTATCACACAGAATTTTTATTTTTCCCATTTTTAAATTTTTTTATTGTATTTATTTAATAATAATTAATTTAATTTATTTATTCGAGAGAGAGAAATAGCACAAGCAGGAGGAGCAGAGAGAGAGGGAGAGAGAATCTCAAGCTGACACAGAACTCAATCTCACAACCCTGAGATCGTGACCAGATCTGAAACCAAGAGTCAGACATTTAACTGACTGTGCCACCAAGGTTCCCCTCAAGCAGAAATTTTTTAAAAGATTTTATTTATGTATTTGACAGAGAGAGAGAAAGATCACAAGTAGGCAGAGAGGCAGGCAGAGAGTGGGAAGCAGGCTCCCTGCTAAGCAGAGAACCCGATGTGGGACTCGATCCCACGACCCTGAGATCATGACCTGAGCTGATGGCAGAGGCTTAAACCCACTGAGCCACCCAGGCGCCCCTCAAACAGAATTTTTAAAAGATGCATACTTACAGGTACAGATTTAAGAAAATTAATGGTTTTACTGCTTTATCAAGGACATTCTTAAGTGAATCAGGCGTATTTTGCATGTACTTTTTCACATGAGCACAGTGGCAATGAAAGGTAGGACAGGTATTGGTATAATGTAGCGCCAGCTTTGATTCATGCTAAGGCACCAACAAGTTTACCCCACTACTGCAAACATCAACATAGAGGGGAAAAAAAGTAAAAACTGGCTTAACATCATTATGGGAATAGTGTTGACCTCAAGGATCCTCTGAAATGGCAAAAAAAAAAAAAAAAGACATCACCCCAAACAGTCCTATTTAGTAATAATTTTTTGAGCTCCATTTTCTCTTAGTTATCTATGTTCATTAAATAACTTGAATATGGTTGACAAGAAGATGGAACCAATAGAATCTTTATGAACCACCTCTCACTTAACCCTCTCTGAGTCTACTTTGTCGGGCAAAATTATTTTTAAAGTAAATCTTCTAAAAATAATTATATCAAAAAATATCTATACTGAGGCCAGATGAATATCTGCCTGCCCTCTCAGGTGTTCCTATGAAAATACTAGTGTATTAAGTTATCCATGGTTTTTTATTTGCTTCCTGGAGGATTTATCCAGGTCTGAGGCTTAGATCTCCTGTTTTCTTGGAACATAGCAATTAAGGTTGGTTTCAAACTGTCTGTGGTTCAATGGCATAGGATTAATGGGGAAACCAATCCCACAGCTAGCTCAAAGGATACATTAAACAATCTCTGAATATCAAAAGGTGGTTAGGGAATCACACAGACTTCCTCAAATCCCTGATCTTTCTCCCCCAGCTATCAATACATCAAGATTTAGGATTGAGACATAGTAACTATGCACTACTCAATTTCAGCAGAGTTTATAAATTCCATGGCAAGTGCTGAAATAAGCAAAAATGTGTATCATTAAATAACATATACTGTGTTTTTGATTAATAATTAAATTAGAATTGACCCATGAATGCTCATTAGGTTGTCACTTAGCAATATGAAGTTCATGAATATAACTTATTTGACCATTTTCCCCTTTGATTCAGAATGATAAAAGAGCAAAAATTATGTGAACCAATTTCCTAGTCCATGTTTTATGCAAATAAGGCTTTAGTATAATCAATGCCAGAAATCTCTGAGAATAAATACTAGACAGTAGGTTCTAAAAGCTTCTAAGTTAAAAGCCGATGTCTGAGGAACTTATACTCTCCTTAACAGGAGCGATATGCTTTGAGACACAGGGAAGTCTTAACGAGAAGTGGATCAGTGTACAGAGAAACACATTCTTGTTGTAAAGGCCAAAAAGCCATGCCTCTGTGATAAACCAGGGTCAGTATGGCTAGATAATTGTTTTTCTTTGATGTTGTCTCCATGAAAAATCAAATAAATAGCTTTGATGCTGTGAAGAGAATGTAGTTTCTACAGTCCTCCACGAGAGCCATGATATCAAAGCCCAGATCAGAGGCTCACAGGCCACTGCCTTTGTGTTTACTTTCTCAATCCTGTCATACTCTTGTAGAAAATTTTTAGCAGCAGACGTACATTCCACTTAACGGCCATAAAAAGTGAAACTATTTGCCTTTTGAAATACAGACCAATATAATTCTACTGTTGGTTTCCTAATCTCCCCAAGGTTTTGAGAAGGCCTAACTGTTAAGGGAACAAGGTACAATCTAGCAGGTCAGTTTCTTCACGGAAGGGGGGTGTTTCACAGACTTCCTACATCAGACTCTCTTTGGAAGAGAGGATTCTGAAGGAGCAAACATGTGTAAATGGGATGTATTCCATGAATAATCAAAGGGGAATTGGCTGTGTGGATTAACCAAGAGGACATCTGCAAAGGAATCACACTGAGAAACAAGAGTACAATAGTTCCCAGGCATAGAAATGACATCGTGTCAGACTCAAAGCCAAGTCACAAAATCTCACATGATGACTGAGCCTCACAGATTGATTTGGAATTGTCTAGACAGAACACAAAAATTCTTCAAGTTAGTTCAATTTAACTGAATCCCATGAGCAGTGTACTGTTTGCTTATAAATCCTGATTTTTGTTTATAAATTATAATAAAAAGTACTAAGCTATGAGAACAGGAAAAAGAACAAAAGATTATAAAGTAAACTATCTAAATAAAACACCTACGAGGCCAAGCAAAGTCTTTCATGTGGTGTCAAAGTAGCCAGAAGCAATAAATAAATGCCCTAAGGTATTTGTTATATTAAGATGCTCTTTCAGTCTAAGGAAAACTTTCTTGGCTATTGCCTTGTAGACCTATGTTCTCAGGAATAGAACCTCCCTAATATCTACCTCCTACAACATCCCTTTTACTGGCATCATAAAACCACAGCCTGCCTAAACCCTGCTTCTCTCTAACTGGTAAAAGGACAGGAATAGCATGTGGCCAACTGCACTTAATGTATTTAAGTTTTTAAAAACACACAAATATCTACTTACTATGCACGTAATATTCCTTTAAAATTGGGTGAATGAATCACTCATGACAGTGACCATTTATTCAAAGAAAGTGCAGGAAGGGGACTTGAAGAGATGGTCAAAGGGGAGTTTAACTGATTTTTAATGTGTTAGTGTTTCTAAAGTAAATTATAAAAGCAAATACACAAAAATAACAACAACAAAAAGTTAACAGTATAATCCTAGAAGGTAGAAACATGGTATTTGTTATGTTAGTCTTTGTTCTTTAAGTTTTGGGGGATTTGTTGTTGTTGTTTTTGTTGTTTTATGTTTCAACAAAGGGACTAGAGATCTTGAGGAACAGAATCTCTGAATATAATCCCAACTAGCTTCCCAGATTCTATATGGTATGAATCCTGCAGTTAACAAACATGTCTGAATGTATTCTCTGAAATGCCCTCATCTCTGCAAAAATGACAACCCTTTATTCCAATTTGACCTGAATGGCTGGTCCATAGAAACAACATTATATGAGCTCATGATTCCCTACATAGTACCATACGCTATAATGAGTAGCTCTTTACTGCAGAAAATTCACAGAGAAACAAACATGAAGCCTACTCTAAGGACCTGCAGATTTGGAGATTCAAGAAATCAGAGCTATGTGTGCATATATACATTCAAATTCTTATAAATAGGGTGATTCTAGATGAGATCTGTGCTGATCTATTGAGTATTTTCCATCTGCCAGTACCTTGGTCCATTTGCGCCGCTACAATTATACAATTAAAAATAAAATAACAGGGTGCCTGGGTGGCTCAGTGGATTAAGCCACTGCCTTCGGCTCAGGTCATGGTCTCAGGGTCCTGTGATCGAGCCCCGCATCTGCCTCAGCATCCCTGCTGAGCGGAGAGCCTGCTTCCCCCTCTCTCTCTGCCTGACTCTCTGCCTACTTGTGATCTCTCTCTCTCTCTCTCTGTCAAATAAATAAATAAATGCAAACAAAAAAACATTATGGTCTGTGCTGTAAGGCTAGGATCCAATGTCTTCAACGACCACCACCCTCTCTCCTTTAAATAAATAAATAAATAAAATAACATAGACTGGGTAATTTATAAACAATATTTATTTCTCATGGTTCTGGAGGCTGGAAGTATGGGAACAAGGTGCCAACACAGTCTGTTTTTCATAAAGGCCCCCTTCCCAATAGCAAACTGGCAACATTTCACTCTTTCCCTACTGGGTAGATGAAACTAGGGAACTCTATCAGGCCTCTTTGACAAGGTATTAATCCCACTCATGAGACTCTGTCTTCATGACCTAGTCACCTCTTAAAGCTATCCTCCCATACCCCACCTTGGGGGCTAAGATTCGATGTATGAATTTTGGTGAGACACAAACATTCAGACCATAGGCAGTCAGATATCATGATAAACATTTCATGTGATAAAGATTTTATTTCATATCAATCTCCAAGTGAAGTGAGACCATTCTCCATTTCAGTATTAAAGAAATCAAAGCTCAGAGATTATGAACTTGTCCTAGATTACAGACCGGACTATTGAAGAAGCTGGGATATGAATCGAGCCTTACAACAATCAATGCTGTTGTTTTATTTCTGTTGCATATCCCTATGATTCTGTGCTGTTGCCCTCTGATTATAATGTATTGAAAACTTGTGAACATTTTTTAAATGATGTTAGATATTCAGAGGAAAGAGGGAGCTTAATATGATTGACGTGGTTCCAGAAGACTTTGCAGAGAAAGGATTTGACTGGAGTTTGAGGGCCAGGCTGCACATTAGATGGGGAAGTAGAAGCAGTGGTGAGTAATCTGTGGGAAAAGTGGGGGTGGAGGGTGCAACAGGCAGTGAGTAAACAAAACCACAGCACACACACAGAGGCATACACAACCCTGAACTTAACAAGCACATACCTCCTTGTGTGTTTGCTAACTACAGGGTTCTCAGTCTACAGTACTGAAATACCACAAAAGATCATGGCTGATGAGCAGATGAGAACAGGAAGGAAGTTACAAGGTCACGTTATGGTGTTTCTTCAGTGTTAACATTTCTCTATATAACTTGTACCACTAGACAACCAGGTTTTATATCAAATCTACCATGAGAGAACCAGGTAAGAGATGAAGGTAAACTACTCCTTAGAGAAGTATTCCAAATAATAAATGAAGAAGTGATGAGAATTGGAATACCTCCCATTTCTCAATGCCTAGTGAATGGATGGATCAACATTGAGCATCCATAGCTACTACTGTCACAAAAATGAAAGACCAACCAGACATTATCTCTCCTAGTAGAGAAATATACCACCATCTACATAGAAGTCTTGAAAAAACAAGTTAAATCTAAATTTTATCAAGTCTCTAAACTCCACACCAATGTCTATTGAATATAGGTGACAGGAAGACAAATAAAGGCATCATGGAAGTAAATCCAGCAAACTCCAGAATCTAGAACTCTAGAAAACAAGGCAAATGCTTTCTTCAATAAGTAAACTGGTAAGGGAAAAAAAAAGGAAAAGGTGGGCGCAGAGTCTATACATTAAAAGACATATCGGGACGCCTGGGTGGCTCAGTTGGTTGAGCAGCTGCCTTCGGCTCAGGTCATGATCTCAGCGTCCTGGGATCGAGTCCCACATCGGGCTCCTTGCTCAGCGGGGAGCCTGCTTCTCCCTCTGTCTCTGCCTGCCATTCTGTCTGCCTGTGCTCGCTCTCTCCCTCTCTCTCACTCTGATAAATAAATAAAATCTTTAATAAAAAAAAAAAGACATATCAACTGATCACAAAGTGCAGGCTTTATTTGAATCCTGGTTCCAATAAACAAACTGAAATAATAAATAAGCAAGCAAGCAAATAAATAAATAAAGCTTTTATTAGACAATTAAAAATTAGACCAGTTACTGGATGTTACTGGAATTATTGCAAATTTTTCTTTTGGGTGTTATAATAGTTACATGCTTATGTTTTATTTTCTAGTGATCATAGCATGAGCCAAAGGCAGACGCTTAACTGATTGAGCCATCCAGGTGTCCCTAATGCACTAAGGCACTTAAAATTTATTTTCCAGGGGTACCTGGGTGATTCGGATAGTTAAGCGTCTGCTTTTGGCTCAGGTCTTTATGTTTGGGTCCTGGAATTGAGCCAGCAGCTGGCTCTTTGCTCAGTGGGGACTCTGCTTCTTTCTCTCCCTGCGCTTCTCACCCCTACCACTAATTCTCTCTCAAGTTAATAAATAAATTCTTTAAAAAAATTAAAATTAAAATTAGAAAAAATATTTTCCAATCAAATGGAACTTTTCAGAGTTTTTTGTTTGGTTGGTTTTGGTTTTTTGTTTTTGTTTTTGTTTTTTGCAAGAAGCAATTAAAACAATTTAAAGGAAAGTAGGAAAAATAAATTCAGCCATAGTTTACACAATAAGTTGAGTTGGGGAAGATAGAGACAAAGAGATTAGCCAGAAGTCTCTTACAACATCTGGACCTATATTGATAAGAGTTTGATTAGGATAGCATTAATAGGGAAGAAAAGGGAAACATAAGTGGAGTGATCCTAAGGAACTACAAAGTTTAGTGTATCTCAAAGAAGAGTCAAAGATTCAAAGATGATTCAAAAATATCTGACCTGACCAATTTTTAAAATAGTAATATTATGAGAAGGAACAGGTAAGTCAAGGGGGCAAATTGTCGGGCATGAGGTGACAAATTTGCTTCTAGACATCAAGTATGAGAGACTGACATGACCATTTGTCATTTAAAGTGAAGTAATGTTTTGCCACATACGCATAAAAATGTTTTGTGCCCTCTCCAATTATGATGAATTATTTTAAAACAGTCATGAATTAAAGTTGTATAATCAAATAAATGGATAAAAATGTATGTCAGACCTCCTCAAACAAGGAAGATGACCCAAAATCTTCCTTAATAAACATACTTTCTTGGCATAGGTTAGCTATTTCTTCTATATCCTTTTCTCTGCAAAAATCTCTTGTGTTCTCTGATACAGAAGCAAATCTGTAAACTTCTTTTACATCACCTCCTCTGTCTCTATCTAAACATAGCTGCCCAGTAAACACCAGCTTTTCTGGCCAATTTGCTCACATATGATAAGTAATACTTTGAAGAATAAAATTATAATGTCACAAAATAATTTGGTAAGTGTTCTGAGGCCTTTTAAAATAAGATAATCTCTCCTCGTATTATAGCATCAATAATACTGAAAATAATTTCTCCTAGTGAAAAATCATGGACATGTGTATAGTAAAAACTATGTCAAAGTCAGACATTTGAATTTGATTTGTAAGAAAGAGCACACTTTATACAATTAAAATTCTGTAGAAACTGCGATATATTTTAGTTCTTAGCACATCCATACCTTCGAAGTTTAGAGTTGGTCAATTTTAATGTCTAGAATATCACACTCCTGTGTCCTTTATCTTAGGAAATAACTCTCTGTAATCAAGTGAACCATTGTGATTCTCATCATAAAAACAAATTGTGAAGGTTTTCAATAATTAGAAGCAATAATATGTCTTCTCAAAACCCTCTCACCCTTGACCATCTTTGCACCCTCAATCCCAGTCAGCTCAGCAACTAATATTGCCCAAGCTAATCATTTTCATCGCTACTTGAAGACAAGATAGTATGTGACTTGCATCACGTCTCATTGTTTGCTAGCAAATGAACAAAAACCTATATTATTTGCTTGCTTGGACTTAACAATAAATACAAGGCTACAGCCTATTTGGATCGGCAATGTGTTACTTCTGCAAAACAATGAAACTGACCCAAACTATTAGAAATCCCAGTGTCCAAGACCCTGGATTGTTATGCCTCTTGCTGTCAGAGCACCTATTGTGAGTGATCTCTGAAAGTTGGAGGCAAAACCCTTGGTCACTGAGTAGTAGGGATAAAAGGAGGCGATGCTTGGAAGACCTTCATAATCTACCATGGAGGCCATAGTTGGAATCTTTCTTTGCCTAGCATTGGATATTCCCACAGATATAAATATTTTTTAATGAAAAGTTATATTTTCTCTGGTTTGATGATAGTTGATTGGAATTTTTACTTTTACTATTATCATATCATTAAGTGAAAAAAATGATGCATAGAAAGAATAGTGGAAGAGAATAGATCAAAGATTAACACCTATTAATTTAATGCATTATATTCAGAAGCTAAATCATTAGAAGCCAGGTAAGAGCTAGGAGAGTTGATTGATAAAAGACAACTCTAGGATGACAAGGCATACCAATTCATATTATTGTTGTTCGTTGAATTTATGAACATAAGTTTATTACTCACAGCCACCTGGAGAAAACTACTTAATGGATTTTCCCACTCTGCCCTTTGTTAGAATCCCTCTCTCTGAAACCCTCTTCCTGTCTCCTGGACTCACTTGATTTCTGCAAGGTCTTCAGTTTCTAGATTAAATGTCATATTCTCTGTTTACACGCTACAAATCTCAAAGAACTAGTAGCATCTTATTTGTTTCAAAAGGATGTTAAACTTAATTATGACACCTGATTCATTTTGTTATGATTATCTGTCTCTGCTGTTAGACTGCATAACTCGAGGTCAGGGACGGGATCTCAGCTATTCTATCACCAGCACTAAACCTGCCAAGTGTCTGGGATAAAAAAGGGCCCAAAAAAGTCTGTCAAGTCCAAGTGGAAAGAAATATATGTAATTTGTTTTGTTGAAGGTGGAAGAAAACATCTCCCAAAACACATCTCTGTTAGTACTCCTCTATCTAAACACTCCTTAATTGCTCATCAAATAAATTATTCTTAGAAAATATAAGTACACAAAGAACTCCATTAAATAGGAAAAATATTAAATATTTTTTATTCATTTGATTTTTCATTTTCTAACCTTCTAATTCTCTTATTTTAACAAAATTTATTTCTTTATTACAATTCAAAAGTTGAAGTTGTTGCTTCAACTTTTTTTTGTTGTTGTTGCTTCAACTTTTAACATTTTTAATTGGACACTTTTGATTTAATATTTTAATATAACTAGGTAGTTTTCTTTGATCAAATAAATAACGCCCTGAGTGTGACATTCTCAGCTACTCTGCTACTAATTGAAAGGTTACAGAGTTGAATAAGACAGGGACTTGCCCTTAAGAAATTCACAGCTATTAAAAAAGACAGACTAGTCAAAAACAATTAAAACTTAATGGGCTAAGGTCTCTAATATAAGTATATAAGAATAGAAAATATAACAACTTGGGAATGACTTATAATTTAATGAATAAAATAATGGTAAAATACTTTATTTTATTGATATTAATCTCTACTATTATTTCTGAATAATAAATTTCTTAACATGTAATACTCACTGAACCTATTATGTAACAGACATTTACTAAATTCTTCATGTGTGTAAATGTATTGAATTCTCTCAATAACCCTCTCTGTAAACATTGTTATTATTCCTGACGGAACCATGGTAGACACTTCTCAATGTTAAAAAATTAGTATTAGACATTTGGATTGAACTGTAGCAGACTGGTTCCAGAATCTCAGTTCCTAACCATTATACAGACTATCTACAAGCTCAAAAAGCAAGTTTTATACATCCTAAATCCTTTCCTATTTTTTATTTGACCTTTTGATAGAAATTTCCCATGTCTTAGAAACTCAGATTCTCTCTAGAATACTCTTCTTTGGCATCCTAACGGAGGTGAATTTTTGTCTCTGCAGTTCATACCCCTACGCTTCAAGAATAAAAGGTTACTTGTGCCTCTATCACATTTACAGACCCAGTAAAATGGCACAGCTTTTATGAATGTAGATTTGTTAATTGGGTAAAACAAAAAGAATGTTGTGTACAGAAAATTAACAACTGGGTTCTGTATTCTCTTGCCTTGTTGTAGCATCATAGAACAAGTAATTTTAGTTTACTTCAGGCAGAACTTTTTTAAAATTATTAACAAACTCTATTCAATGCATTCCCAACACATTCACAATCACCATTTAAATAAGACATATATTTGACTTTAAAATAAACATCTCAGTGTAATTGATGAGGATTATTGTATAAAATTTAACTACTATAGTACTCATGAAAAATGGCCTACATATGTTCATTTATTCATTTATTTGTTCAGCAAACATTTTAACAAACACCTCTCTATAAAAATTATATGATGCTAAATACAGAAAGTAAAAAGGTCAACTAAGATATCACCTTATATCCAAATTAATAAAATTATGAATGAAAAGGGAGAGATCACAACTAACACCAAAGAAGTAGAAACAATCATCAGAAGTTATTATCAACAGTTATATGCCAATAAGCTAAGCAACCTAGATGAAATGGATGCATTCCTGGAAAAATATAAACTCCCTAAATTGAACCAGGAAGAAATTGACAACCTGAATAGACCGATATCTAGTAACAAGATTGAAGCAGTGATCAAAAACCTCCCAAAAAACAAGCGCCCAGGACCCAATGGATTCCCTGGGGAATTCTACCAAACTTTCAAAGAAGAAATAACACCTATTCTCTGAAGCTGTTCCAAAAAATTGAAGCAGAAGGAAAACTTCCAGACTCTTTCTATGAAGCTAGCATTACCATGATCCCCAAACCAGGCAAAGACCCTACCAAAAAGGAGAATTTCAGACCAATATCACTGATGAATATGGATGCTAAAATTCTCAACAAAATCCTAGCAAACAGGATCCAACAGCACATTAAAAAGATTATCCACCATGAGCAGGTGGGATTCATTCCTGGGCTACAAGGATGGTTCAACATTTGCAAATCAATCAAAGTGATAGAACAAATTAATATGAGAAGAGAGAAGAACCACATGGTCCTCTCAATTGATGCAGAAAAAGCATGTGACAAAATCAAGCATCTGTTCCTGATTAAAACACTTCAAAGTATAGGGATAGAGGGAACATTCCTGAACTTCATAAAATATATCTATGAAAGACCCACAGCAAATACCATCCTCAATGGGAAAAAGCTCACAGCCTTCCGGCTGAGATCAGGAACATGACCAGAATGCTGACTCTCACCACTCTTGTTCAACATAGAATTAGAAGTCCTAGCAATAGTGATCAGACAACAAAGAGAAATAAAAGGTACCCAAATTGGCAATGAAGAAGCCAAACTCTCTCTCTTCGCAGATGACATGATCCTTTATATGGAAAACCCAAAAGACTCCACCCCCAAACTACTAGAACTCATACAGCAATTCAGTAATTTGGCAGGATACAAAATCAATGTACAAAAATCAGTGGCTTTCTTATACACTAACAATGAAAACACAGAAAGAGAAATTAGAGAATCGATTCCATTTACTATAGCACCAAGAACCATAAGATACCTGGGAATAAACCTAACCAAAGAGGTAAAGGATCTGTACTCGAGGAACTACAGAACTCTCATGAAAGAAATTGAAGAAGACACAAAAAGATGGAAGACCATTCCATGCTCTTGGATGGAAAGAATAAACATTGTTAAAATGTCTATACTGCCTAGAGCAATCTATACTTTTAATACCATTCTGATCAAAATTCCACCAGTATTTTTCAAAGAGCTGGAGCAAATAATCCAAAAATTTATATGGAACCAGAAGAGACCCCAAATGGTTAAGGAAATGCTGAAAAACAAAAATAAAACTGGGGACATCACATTACCTGATTTCAAGCTTTATTGCAAAGTTGTGATCACCAAGACAGCATGGTACTGGCATAAAAACAGACACATAGACCAGTGGAACAGAGTAGAGAGCCCAGATATGGACCCTAACTCTATGGTCAAATAATCTTCGACAAAACAGAAAAAAATATACAGTGGAAAAAAGACAGTCTCTTCAATAAATGGTGCTGGGAAAACTGGGCAGCTATATGTAGAAGAATGAAACTGGACCATTCTCTTACACCGTACACAAAGATAAACTCAAAATGGATAAAAGACCTCAGCGTGAGACAGGAATCCATCAGAATCCTAGAGGAGAACATAGGCAGTAACCTCTTTGATATCAGCCACAGCAACTTCTTTCAAGATACGTCTCCAAAGGCAAAGGAAACAAAAGCGAAAATGAACTTTTGGGACTTCATCAAAATCAAAAGCTTCTGCACAGCAAAGGAAACAGTCAAGAAAACAAAGAGGCAACCCATGGAATGGGAGAAGATATTTGCAAATGACAGTACAGACAAAAGGTTGATATCCAGGATCTATTAAGAACTCCTCAAACTCAACACACACAAAACAGATAATCATATCAAAAAATGGGCAGAAGATATGAACAGACACTTCTCCAATGAAGACATACAAATGGCTATCAGACACATGAAAAAATGTTCATCATCACTAGCCATCAGGGAGATTCAAATCAAACCACATTGAGATATCACCTCACACCAGTTAGAATGGCCAAAATTAGCAAGACGGGAAACAACATGTGTTGGAGAGGATGTGGAGAAAGGGGAACCCTCTTCCACTGTTGGTGGGAATGCAAGTTGGTGCAGCCTCTTTCGAGAACAGTGTGGAGATTCCTCAAGAAATTAAAAATAAAGCTTCCCTATGACCCTGCCATTGCACTCCTGGGTATTTACGCCAAAGATAAAGATGTAGTGAAAAGAAGGGCCATCTGTACCCCAATGTTTATAGCAGCAATGGCCACGGTCGCCAAACTGTGGAAAGAACCAAGATGCCCTTCAAAGGACGAATGGATAAGGAAGATGTGGTCCATATACACTATGGAGTTTTATGCCTCCATCAGAAAGGATGAATACCCAACTTTCATAGCAACATGGACAGGACTGGAAGAGATTATGCTGAGTGAAATAAGTCAAGCAGAGAGAGTCAATTATCATATGGTTTCACTTATTTGTGGAGCATAACAAATAGCATGGAGGACAAGGGGAGTTAGAGAGGAGAAGGGAGTTGAGGGAAATTGGAAGGGGAGGTGAACCATGAGAGACTATGGACTCTGAAAAACAATCTGAGGGGTTTGAAGGGGTGGGGGGTGCGAGGTTGGGGGAACCAGGTGGTGGGTATTGGAGAGGGCACGGATTGCATGGAGCACTGGGTGTGGTGCAAAAACAATGAATACTGTTATGCTGAAAATAAAAAAAATAAAAAAATAATTTTTAAAAAGATATCACCATATAAAAAATGTAAAATTTCTCTGGAGTAATATCTACTATGAGCAAAGTCAAATGAAAAACAACAAAATAAAAAAATTATTTGAGATTATTGGATTGATAATAATTTTCATGATATACAAAATGTTTTTATAAATAAGGAAAAGCTATGGAATGCAAAAAAATGGGAATTATATGAACAGGCAACTCACAAAAAATGAACTATAAATAATGCATGTTTGAAAGTATGAGATCCTCAATGTCACTCATAATGAAAAAACTGGAAATATAAGCAAGACCTTACTACCCTCCATAAAATCAGTAAAAATATTAATCAGTTTTCCACTTCCCAAGGTTGGCAAGAAAGAAGAAAACACTTGCTCTTCTATCTTACTGATAAAATTATAAAATGCTGCAGCATCTAGAGGAAATCAGCCTTTTGTTTGTTGTACTGTGGGAAGCAAGTAAATGTTGGATGAATGAAAGAATGTAAGTCTATTCTCTCAGATACCATCCTCATATATATAATTTGATATACTTTGATAGATACCAACCAAATTAACTCTTAACAATTGAATTAACTTCTGACTTTTAGATTCAATGCTTTAGGCAGAGCCAAAACTGGGAACTCCCACTGGTGTCATAACTTAGGTTCCAGTAAAGCCTTGCAGAGATCACATCCTCATGGATTATGAGGAATATGAAAGACACCTTCACAAGCTCCTGAGGGCAGAAGGGACAAGGGAGTAGATTACAAATAGAACTAACTGATCTACCAATAGAATCCATTGCTGCAGAGTTAACAGCAACCTGATGTCCAGGATTTCAAGCCAAAGGTGATCTTGGATTATATAGTTTGAGTGGACTGGAGGAATTCATCCTGTTAGGAAATGACAAAGCCTGAACTCAGATACGAGCATAAGCCATACCTAAAAGAAGGTGGATTGGGGAGATATTTCAAGGACTTGGTCACCGTATGGATATGAGGGTAAGTATCAAGAGGCATATAAATGACTCCCAAATTTTTGACTTGAGAAATTGGAAGATGAAGGCACCATTGCCCTATAAAATGAATAGGAGGAAGCTTTGCTTATAAGTTTGTCTCTTAAGCCAGAATTCCTCAGTTGGACTACAGATTCTATTGGATACCAGCTCTGTGACTCTAGCCAAATTAGTTAATTTCTCCTTGCCTTGATTTCCTCATTTCCAAAATATTAATAATAATAAGATCCACTTCATGGGACTGTTATGAGGATTAAATAAGTTAGTATCTTAGTGCTCAGGACAGAGAGAGTGCTTAGAACTGTGCCAAGCACATAGCAAGTGTCACATAATTGTTAGAATATTAACAGTATTAGTTTAAGTTCTCAAAATATTTGTCTTCTTTGAAAACTTATATAATAGTGGTGTGTCTACATTCATCCTCAAGACCACAGACAATGGGCACAATGACAAAGGCTGCTGACGTTCTCAGGAGACTGTGTGTCAGTTTGAATTCATTCTTGCTCAATCAAGATAATGAACACAAAGGTTACAATGCGAACACACCTCTTGTGAGAAAAAGCTTTTTTTCCTCTGTTTTCTATCGTATCTCTTATAGACAGGGAGTATCACTACTCCCCCAAATGACTCTCCGTCAGATAAATGGTATATTTAGGATGCCCTAAATATCCTATGAACATTGCCAACCCCATGTCCTTCCTTACATTTGTGCCTATCCTCTTTATTATCATTTGTAGCCTGCAATCTTACTCAAACTCTCCCTCCTTTATTATTTTATGGCAAAGCACTCTCTCTCTTTTTTAACCTCGTACCAGTAAGAAATTTTGTATTATCCCATTCAGCCCTTCTTACATGGATCTATTTTTGTTTCATACTATACTTTCCTATGTAATTTTCTAAAAACCCAAATGTGGGGGGCACCTGGATTGCTCAGTGGGTTGAGCCTCTGCCTTCAGCTCAGGTTGTGATCTCAGGATCCTGGGATGGAATCCCGCCTCGGGCTCCCTGCTCAGCGGGGAACCTGCTTCCCTTTCTCCCTCTGCAGCTCCCCCCACTTGTGCTCTCTCACCTTTTCTCACTCTCTGTCAAATAAATAAATTATTTAAAAAAAAAATGTGGGATAGGGAGAGGGGATAACTGTCTTTACTATTTTGCTACCCCTGTGTCAATTTTCTTCAGTGTAATGCACAGTAGGTGCTGCATAAACACTTCATCATTTGTTGAATGATGGTTGTAGTTTTCCTCAATAGAAAGGAGAATAACAAAGACAGAAGGTAGGTGGAGATTTAGTTGAAGTTTCCATAATTAAAACAAACTTCACTAGAGACAACTTCTAAAAGGGTTTTCCCTCTAATTCAGTCTAGGTTAGCTCTTATGTTCCTCAACTACAAATCTCAAGGTCATTCCTTTCTTATAGACTTCACTGCCACATTCAAGACTCTCCTATCCCTCCTGCCTCTAGTCATCATTTTCAAGAGCTTCAACCTCTCTACTAACCACTCCCCTAAACACCTGGCCTCATAGTAAGTACGTTTACCTACTTAGCCCTCATTTTTCATTTTATTGCTAATACATTTTATCACACCAACCCCCTTTATTAACCTAAAAAATACCTAAAAATACCTAAAAAATACTTTATTAACCTAAAAAAAATACCTTGGGAGTTGCCATACAATAATGGTCAAAAATATGGAATCTAGTGTTAGCCAAAACTACCAAAAACTCTATTTGGGAACTTACCAGCTCTGTAATACTGAACAAGTTAGGTAACTCTTTAGAAAAAATTCTCCATGTCATTTCTGCACATCTTAGATCATGTTTTACTTTGCACTGTCTCTTCAAGGATGTTATTATAGCAAACAGCCTTGGAAAATACAAAGATTGTTTCCCATTAATGTGGAAGTCAGATTTTATTTATCAGCTAACGAAGATAATAAAGATAATGTCTCCTTCTGGGGCAATGTTGGACAGGTTTGCTAGCAACCTCTTATAAGATTGGGGGTTTCTTAAACTTAGAGTTCCTCTATAGTAACAAACCCCTACATGCAACATTCACCAGGCTACTTTGTATCATCCCAATAGGACTCTAAAGGCAAAGGAGCATGAAGCTCGTTCCATTTGTTATACCATGAGTAATGAAGTCATCTGTCTGTCTCTGTCCTCTGCTACCATCTATGAACATGTGGCTGGCTAATCTGTTAGCTTGCAAGAAGGGTAAGATCTCAGACTTTCCACAGTTCTTGATAAAAACCTCTTTACACTTCAGTTTCCCTTTTACCAACCCATAAAATGGAAAGAAGATGCCTATCTCAGAGTTAGCATGTTAATTAAATGGGGGGAAAATGAGATAATATATATACAATGCTTTAGACCAGTCTGAACCTCATAGCTGGACTCTACAACAGTTTTTGGTGACTTCTGACTGCCTGCTTGTCAAATGCCCTGCTCTCCAACTCTGTTCTCACTGGTGGTTTTGCAATGCTGACACCATAAATCATCCTCTTCTTGAACGTTCCTAATCCCTTGAAAGTCTGTGATTCTGGTTTCCTTCTTACATTTTTTCCTCTCTCTAGTTCCTTCCCAAAATGTCACACTCACACACACACACAGAGGAATTTACAAAAGGAGGTGTTTTGCAAATGTTTTAAGACAGTTCTAAATTCTACAAAATATTAATTAGTGACACAACAATAGCAGCCAACAGGTTTTTCTAAAATGGAGGAAAGGAAAAGCAGTAATCAGAATGAGGGGAGGAAGAGAGTCACGAGATCTTAATCAAAAGGGGACAAGAGTTATAAGACATCTGTGATATTCTGTGTTACTCACTTATACAATATTTATCATTCTATTATTCTCCAATGTCCAATCTTAATTAAATATTTGCAAAAAAAATTACTAGAAAGAAAACAATAGAAACGGTGGCTGTAAGCTATATAACCAAATGCCACTATAGAACTTAAACTTTGGCTTCATGAAAATTCAAGGTATAGAAAATTCTTAGCATTAGCCTTACATAACTCTGTGTCAGCCTTAGATCACCCCTTACTTGATCTGATAAGCTTACCTGTAACAAAAAATCGAAGAGTGCCAGCTTGGACCACTCGTAGTGATGTATTTCAGTACAACCCCATTCAGGCTTAGGTACTCGGCCATTCTGCCAACACTTCTGTTTCAACAACTGTTGGTAAGTTCCCCAGGTGAGCTTAACAGAAGAGTGGGTCTCATTACTTGTTGGAGATAAAGATGAGTCCCAGAGAATGAGAGGGCATGGTCGGCCATCTATAAAATCCAAACAAACAAACAAATTTGCTTTAGTATGTTCAGCATGACTCAGTGTGAGATTTTAGACAGTCACTCATAGCTTTGCCCTCTCACCTCCCAAATGCAAGAGTTTGATTAGATGATATTTCAAGGTCCCTCTTAGGCAATGAAAGGAAAGATTTTTGAGACGAGATGTTTTATTGATGTGGCACAGGAATAAGCCACTAATTACCAATAACAACGTCCTTTGGTTAATGTGGTTTTATTCCACTTCTAAAAGCAAACACCACGAAAAGGGAAAGAATCTAGGTGTTTATAATCATCTATTCAATGTCTGAGCGGAGCTGCTCTCTATATGTAATAACAACTGTCTGATTTTCTGGGGCCACAGAAAAAGAATTTTTGGAAGTCACAAATTTAAAAGTGAAATTGCATGGCTCACACCAGCCACCACCATAATTTCCAAAGAAATAAAAAAGAAGCAAGATGGAAACTTTTTGTCTCTTTTGGTGGAAACAGTAGTGCTCTTGGTAATGGATCATTTATTCACACATAACCTCACGAAATGCATTTAAGCAAATGTATTTCTTCAACTGCATGCACACAGACAATACGTTAAAAAAAAAAAACTATCATTCTAATTGTTTTTGTCTCACTCTTGAGAGTTTAGAAAGGCCACTGCTAGACTGTACCAAGAATGATGAGCCCAAGTAAAGTCATAAACAGGGAAGATCACGAAGGTCCATTAAATGATACTTCAAGCTTAAAACAAATGACATCACTTTCCAGCCCCCATTTCTGCCAAATAAAGTCACTGACAGATGATGTTAAGCAGCTTTGCTTCTAAGTTAAAAATCAGAATGATGCTCTTGGGGAGAAAAAAAGTCACAAAGATCTGGAAAAGCCCACTTAACTCATTCTTAACAGGCCTGGACAACAGAAGCCTCTGAAATTATGACTGGAATGTCTAAGACACATCACAGGAATTTTTAAAAGTCCTTTTAAATAACCTGAGAGGCTCTTGATCTATGACTGTATTCCTTTGGTTAAAGACATTTATTTTACCATCTTGCTTATTTGCCTTTTGTAGAGTTCTTATCTCTGTCTGGTCTTTACTACAGGAAACTGCCGTCTTCTCTAACCTCTTTTGAATTTGCTATTACAGTGACCTCAATAACTTTGGTAGCGTTCACAGATCACATGCATTCCAGTTTTATTCGAAAGAAAAATCTTCTTCCTTTTAGCCTTGGAATTTCAGCCTAGGACTTTTATGCAAGAAGTCCTTTAGATTTGGGGAAGCATGCCACAGTCACTGACACACAATTAAGAAAAAAAATAGAGAAAGAACATAGATCTAAACTAAAGAACTTCATTTTTAACACCATAACCACTTTTCTTTCCTTTGACTTTCCTAAATGGTTTTGGGGCTGCTCAAAACTAATTGTTTTCTTAGGTAGAAGATAAATATAATTTTAAATGAGTAGACTCCAAATACGACATCAATTTAACAAATAATAATAATAGTAAAGCCCAGGCAAACGCAGTCCATCATGAGTGGGAGACAGGTAGAGACCAATGTCTGTATCAAATATGAGTCCAAATATGAGTGGAAGACAAAACATCACTTGCAAAGATATGTGTACTTCAGACTTCGAAAGATAAACACCAAGAGGTTCTACCCATCGATGTCTCTGGACTAAAGTTATACACAGACGGCACTTTAGATTCTCAGGGCTAGGAAGTATTCAAAGGGAGTTGAAACCTAATCCTGAACCTCAACAACACACATCAATACAGGAGACAGACAGGCGGGCCATTTCCTCAGCAATTCACATGAGGCCCACAGAGAAATAGGGAAATGATTTACATAAACAATTGAAACAGTTAACCTTCTGGGCTGTTTTTCTTTCCTATAAGACATTTGTTTCTTATTTTTAAAGCAATTAAAAACAAATCTACTCATTTCAGGAAATGTGGAAAAACATTAGCATGTAAAACTAAGAAAACAAAAATCATCTATAAGCCCTGGATAGGAGCTTAATAATTGGTTCTGTGATTTATATACTGACTTCTGGTATTTTCCCATCCTTTTCTTTTTCACCTCAAAATGTACACTGTTTTTAGAAACTTAAGAAGTAGAACTTCCGGTGAGAGCTTAGGCTCTGGAATCTTACAGATCTTTTGAAATCTGGTCACCTTACTTCTTAGCTTTGTAACATTAGACAAGTTAAGCAATCTCTCTAAGCCTTGCTTTCATCCTCTGTAAAATGGGGGTGAGAATGTACCTTCCCAAATTGGTTTTTAGGATTAAATGAGCTCTTACATTTGAAGTCCTCAACCTGATGCCTAATGTATATGCACACCCCAGAAACTTCTGCTATAAGTATTACTCTATAGAGACATGATGCAATGACACAATTCATCAGTCTTTGACTGCCTTCATTTGTATATGGAGCATCTACTATGTGCCAAGCATAGTACTAGGAACTGAACCTAAATCAATCAATCAATAAATGCCAATTTCTATTTATTTTCCTGGTGTTTACATTTCAACTGGGGGAAGAGGCAAAAATTATGTGAGGAAAGTAAACTATGTGGGACTACCTTGTATTATACAGTTAGTCATATATACAGTTTGACTGCTTGACTAAATATTTTACCACAAACATTTCTCTTACAATTAAATATTTTTAAATGGCATCAGTTCAACTGTCATATAATAACCTAACCCAGTGGTCAGCACACCCTGTCAAAGGTAGGTAGTAAACATTTTAGGTTTTGAAGGCCGCCTCGTCTCCTTCACAACTATTGACCCAGAAAATGCTTAACTCTGCTGTGGTATGAAAGCAGTCAAAAACAATATATCAGCAGATGGATGTGACTGTTCCAATAAAACTTTATTATAGACATGAAATTTGCATTTCATATCATTTTCAAGTGTCATAAGAAATGTTGTTGTTCTTTTTATTTTTTTCAACGATTTCAAATTGGAGAAAGCATCTGTAGCTCACAAGCCACTCAGAAAGAGGGAAGGGGCCATCTTTGGCCCACAGACTGTTGTCAGTCAGCCCCTGATCTAGTCTTTAAGGATACTGAATTTCATTTGCCATTTCTCTATTTCAGCACATCGAATTTTCTGAATGAAACATTTTCTATACTATTATTTAAAAAGTTGTTCCCAAACTGCCAAAGGGAGCTTTCAGCTACTAGGAGTAATTGGTTTTCAGTTAATATTCTGGGGTTTTCTCCACATCCATCCATGTCCCCTCAGCAAAATATTTTGAATGCTGACCATAACACAAAGATATTCCATCCTGCCCTGCTGGAAATCTGTGTCCCTCAGGCAAGGGAGATTTCCAGAAAGCAAGAAGAAAGCAGGGCAAGTAGTAATTCTCAGGCTGAGCGTGGGTGGGGTGGGTCCTTTGCACACACTGGTCTCCTTCCTGCATCTCAGTGCGTATGGCCGGCCCTCCGGATGATAGTGGTAGTCAGAATGGCTCCAGATTTCAAAGCCATGAGTATGAGTGTGAAAGAATTCCAATTTTTGTAAAATATGACTGTTAGAAGAATTAAGTGAACTTTGATAGATCTGAAGGGATGACAGAAAAATAGCCTCTGAAAACAGGAAACTGGTTAAAGCAACTTATCCTGAAGTGTTTCAGAGATGAGGAGCATTCATCTCTTCACATTCAGGTTTGTCAAAATGATGCAGTACTTCACTCTCCAGAGAAATCTGAAGAGTGAAGAGATAAAATTCTAACTGTCAGAGTGGTGAGAAAGCAGGTTTTAAAAGATATGTGGGTGTTCGTGTGAATTAAAGGTTATACAGCTGCTTTTAAAAATGCGACTTGCCAGCATAAGTTTTTTTTTTCCCAAAATTTGAATATTTCCTTTGATTTTTTATGTTCTCCCAAGTCATTCTCTACCCAAAAGCACAAAGAAGACATCCTTTTGAGAAGATGAACATGAACATTCACTAAGAATGAGTCCTCTGCGCAATCTCCTTTGTCTGGAATTTTTAAACACCCTTCCCTTTGAGCACCGGCTGCCTGGCTGTGTTGAACTGCAGGTGAGCGCTAAGCGTGCTGGCTGGAGTTCTCAGTGTCTGTCTGCATTTGTCAGTGAACAAAAATAAGTAAAAACATTCTGCAGTTCTAAAATCAAAGGTCCTTTCTATCATATGGGCCAAGTTCCGAGACTGTTTCAAGACTCTTTGAAAAGAAGACAAAAAGAAAAGTGGCAGCTCAGCTCAGAGCCCTTCATTAAAACAACTCTCCAGGGTGCCTGGGTGGCTCAGTGGGTTAAAACCTCTGCCTTCCGCTCACATCATGGTCCCAGGATTCTGGGATCGAGCCCCACGTCGGGCTCTCTGCTCGGCAAGGAGCCTGCTTCCTCCTCTCTCTGCCTGTTTCTCTGCCTGCTTGTGATCTCTGTCTATCGAATAAATAAATAAAATCTTTAAAAAAAAAAAAAAACTCTCCAAAATCTATTCAAGAAAACAAAGGCCAATCAAAATTTTAGACTCATCTTTGTTATAAGAAATGAATTCTGTCAGGTTCCACAACAGCTATCAACAGTGCATTGGAGGGAAACCTTAAAGTCTTGGATCTCTAATTGCTAAAGGCAATTATTGGTGTTGCTGTTAACTCCAATGATAGTGTAGCAGGTGTCTAGCTGTTAATGATCCCTTAAGTACTGTCTGTTCTATTTTTCTAGAGTGCCTCTCCCAGTAGGATTTTGGCAATTAAAAGTATTAGATTGAAGTGAAGAAGCAGGTAAGATCTCTTGGCTTAGAGCTGGTAAATGTGAGCAAGTCAGAGAATGTGAGAGAAGATTCCGGGACAGCCCTGAGGAAGAAGACAATTTGAAGGAGTTGATGAAATTTTAATACCGCTCAGGGTTTTAGATATTGTTAATTTACTTATTCAAACAAATTTTTACAATTGTCCTCAAGTGGACCTATTAGTGCCTGGGTTTTAGACGGAAAAAATTCAGTGAGACACAGCAAACATAGAAGCCTCTCAAGATCCCTATCCCTGGTAAGCCCCAGCCTCAGAAACAGAGAAGTTGCACACCTAATGATGATCAGACAAAACTATCTGCCAGTCAAACAAGTGTTTGAAGGGAACAAGTGAAGGACTAACATAAAGATTGAGCTGTCAGTGCAAAGTTAAGAAACGGAGGAATACTGTGCCCTAGAATAGCTATGTGCCGAAATGTCGCAGTTAATAAGGAAAAGAAACTTCGCTGAAAAAGAGCTAAGAATATGCAGTGTGGTAGAAAAAGAAATCACAAATGTTGACTTTACTCCTGACTGATCACTCATCTCCACAGAATATGAGTCAAGTCCCTCAACCACCTTGATTAAAGCACTGAGTTCCCCAAGGTATGAGAAGAGTACCTTCCAAATCTATCTCACAGTTGTGTGAGAATCCAGTGAAATACTGAAAATATAGCCCTGTAAAATATTTAAAAAAACCAAACTTAGGTTTTTATGATTTAAAGAAAGGAGAGGCAGAAGAGAAGCAGAATTCTATAGATTTCATATGTATATGTTCTCTATAGCCAACCAAGTCCTATCTCAGAATAGATTTCTGGCTAATTTAGACAACATTTCTTCAAACAACAAAGAAAAAACATTTATTTAATTACATAACTATTTTTCAGTTTATAACTTGTTTTCTCTAGATTGGACTGAGTTAAAATAATTTCCATATCTCTTTAAGAGTTAGCTAAGTGTGAAGCTGAGGAAACAGGAAAGGAGAACGTCCTGTGACTTCTGCCATCACAAACTACTTAACAATCTAAATCATCAGTTCTACTTTAAAAACATAGCATGCTTCTCTTTTCTGAACCTTTGACTAATGGACAGGAACTTCTGCTTTCTAGGTCTGCCCTGGACTTCTGCTATATATGTAAATGAAATTTCCCAGAAAATTCCTGTCTCAATATTCCATTTAGAAAAACAGAAATCAAATGTGACTTCTGAGAGTGTCACATCTGTGTCACATATGTGAGGATGTGGTCACTGGGCCAGGCTCCAAAAAACAGCCATATTTTATGAACAATGTCCTGGTCACATTAGGGTGACCCAGTCCTGGGCCATTTCATTTTATTAATGTAGATAAAGGAGCCATGAATTCTTGCCCAGGGTGACCTTCCTACAATGCAAAACTCATTATATCACTCCTCTTCTTCAAACCCTTCAATGATTCCCCATTATCTGCAAGATAAAGTCTATGTCCTTACATGACATCAAACCCAGTCACTCTGGAGTACCACAGTTTTATCTCACTTCATTCCCCCCCACAATCCTCCCAAACCCTATCTCCTTCAGAGCTTTGAGATTTCCTAAGCACCTGTGTCTTCACAAGTTTTTCACACATCTATTCTCTCTACCCTTCCGACACCCACCCCATCTCTCACTCCACCCACAGTGACTTTAGATCCAGTTCTGACGCTAGCTCTTCAAGAAGTTTTATAATGCCCCACCCACCCCCCTACGCACACATTCTGAGCTAAATTTTCCTCCTCTATGACTGCAAGATCTCCTCAAAATATCTCCATTGAGGTCTTTGTCATACCCTTTTTGTATGGTGCAGTTGCTTAGCTGTCTTCTACCCTCCAAGCTGAGCATTCTGTGAGAACAGGGACTATTTCATTATTACCTTTGGACCTCCAACTCCTGACATGATATCTGCACCAAAGCAAGCACTCAAAAATATTGGAGAATGGGGGCACCTGGGTGGCTCAGTTGGCTAAGCATCTGCATTTAGCTCCGGTCATATCCCAGGGTCCTGGATCAAGCCCCATGTCTGGCTCTCGGCTCAGCAGGGTGCCTGCTTCTTCCTCTTCCTCTGCCTCTGCCCCTGCTTATCCTCACTCGCTCGCTCTCTCTCTCTCTGTCAAATAAATGAATCTTTTTAAAAAATGTTGGAGAATGAATGGATGAATTTTTCAGAATCCCTCAATTTTCATCTATAGCCCTGAAGTTCCAAGGAATGGTCAATGGGCTCAGAATCGAAGTTTGGTTAATGGGACATCCATTCACATTAAGCTGTGACTGAAGTGCCCTCACTCCCAATTGAGTTAAGAAAGATCAGAAAGAAACTTCACAAACAAAGGCGAGGATATGCAGAAGTTTCCATGACTTGGTTCTATCTAGTCTGTGCTCAACAGTCCATTCCCTGGTCTCCATAACCCTGTGAGTCACTGGAATAATGAAAATGAGGGTGGTGGAAACCTGTCTCTCTCCTCCAGACCCCAGATCGCTGTCTTGAGAAGGGGAATAGTGAGAGAGAGCATGAGCAGGGGGAGGGGCAGAGGGAGAGGGTGAAACAGACTCCCCACAGAGCAGGGACCCTGATGCGGGGCTTGATCCCAGGACCCCAGAATCATGACCTGAGATGAAGGCAGATGCTTAACCCACTGAGCCACCCAAGTGCTAATATGAAAAAAAATATTTTTTATATCAACTCACTTAATTTTCACAACTTCATGAGGTAAGTTCTGTTACCATCATTATTTTTATTGTCATCATCCCCAATATACTAATGAAGAAATAAGGTACACAGAAATTAAGTTAATTTATCCCAGGTAACACAGCCACTTGATCGCAAATGACTACAGTATCGGGATTCAAACTCAGTTACTCTGGATTGTCAGTTACATGAACTGAACTGTGTTCCCCCCAAATTTATATGTGAAAGCCCTCAATACGTCAGAATGTGATGGTATTTGGAGACAGGGCCTTTAGAAAGGCAGTTAAGTTAAAATGAGGCCATTATGGTGGGCCCTAATCCCAAATGTCTGGTGTTGCCATAAAAAGAGATTGAAACACAGACAGACATGGGTGAGGGCACTTACAGCGGAAAGGCCACGTGAGGGCAAAGAGAGAAGGCAGCCATCAGCAAGCCAAGGAGAGAGGTTTCAGAAAAAAAACAAACCTGTGGACACCTTGATCTTAGATTTCCAGCCTCCAGGACTGTGAGAAAATAAAACTATGTGATTTCAGCCACTCCTCCTATGGTATTTTGTGATGGCAACCCTAGAAACCTAATATGACAATCCATGCCCTGAACGACAAAACTATTTGAATCAGAGTGTGCGGCTTCTTCTCCATGTTTAGAACAGTGCCTCACACACACAGAAAGTAAATGTTATCAATTACAATGGGATACAACTGCAATATTCACTCATTCAATGAAATCGGAGTGAGGCTGTCTAGTCCCTCTGCACCTTCATGGTCCTTAGACGGATCCAGAAACAATAACAGATTCAGTCCTAATGGAAAGATCATAACTTTGAGCTCAGGAAGGTTCTAAGTAGGTCCTGGCATCGGTGGTGGATGAAGATTCCCTTCGGGCCACCCAACTGCCACATGGCCCACTGGTGTCAGCTCTAAAAAGGTGACTTTTTGTTCACTGGTGCAGCCCACAGTGACCAGAAGAGCAGCTGGCACAGAGCAGGTGCTCAATAATATATTTCCTAAAAGAAAAAAAGATGACTATGATACTGGAGAAGGGCACAGATTGCACAGAACTGAGAAGCACATGCATTCTTCATGCTATGGTAACTATTCATTGTACTTTCTGTCTGGGCCATGTGTGGGATCAAGGGACAAGCCGCAGAAGCATGGCAGAGAAGGTTACCAGGTCCCCTCACTTGTTTAGGAAAGTATGTAGTAAACAAACAAGAGGATCCTGGAACACAGTGCCACCCTGAGCGGATGCTCAGCAAACTTTTGTTCACCAGTGAATGAAAAGTATTAAGCTCACCAGCTCAATTTGATTGCTAATGAAATACTCTTGGGACTTTTCTGGTAACACAATGTGTTTTCAATCCAGATTTTAACAATGAAACGTGATTCCTAGACTCCCAAAGAAATCTTTGAAGAACATTTGTACAAATGTCCAAGGCTTTAGGATTTTGAGTCATTGTAGCTCCTGGTTGTGGGGGCATCTGGATTATTTTCATAACTCCTGCAAAAGGTTTCTGTCCTTACCTGAGAACCTGAAACAACGTGAAATTGGCAGGTGCCATCTCCCTGCTCTGGCTACCGCCCCATTACCCAGCAAATGCGGTGCTACCTACATGTCCTCAAAAAGAGAGTGGAAAATATGCACTGGATTTCTCCTACTTTATCATAAAATGAGGAGATGCCAGTTGGAAAACAGTGAGCAACTTGGGATCCACAATGAATTTAAATGGAAGTGGATGGGGCGCCTGCAGTTTGTCATGGAAGCAGCCTTGACATACAGAATTCCTGGAACTAGGCTACCTTAATTCGGTGTGACAGCTCTGTGGCAATAAAGCAGCATCTTAAAAATAAAGCATACATAATGTATCTCCCATACTGGGCATGAAAAATAGTACAATGCTTAAATGCTACCAAAATTGTGTCCCTTGGGATTCATTCACATTACTGAGCAGACTTTGAGGGAAGCTTTGGCAAAGCTGCTCAAGCAAAGATCACAGAGGGGTGCTGGGTTTTCTTATGCTCTTGACTTTTATGTAGATGTAGTCTGCTTTTCTAATCTTAGGTAAACAGTTCAAAATATTTTGTTAAAATAATTAAATGTATCAGCACCATAGAGTATCTGGTGACCCTTGAAACTTTTGCAAGGATAGTTTGGCAGAAAACACACCAATATATTCAGTCATGTTTGTATAATCATTTATGGTAAAACAAGAAAATCTAGTAAGCATTGGCTTGCATTAAAAAAAAAAAAAGAAAGAAAAAGAAATTCTTGCAAAAGTATTCAGAGTGGTATGTTATACTTCCTTTTAACAAAATATCACCCATGTTCAGTTGTTGAATTGAAAACAGAAATTGAGTAGAAACAGTAGTGATAAATCAGAAATAACCAGGCTAAAATTTGCCCATTTTTGCCACTATCCCATAACTATACCAAGTTATATCTTAGAGGTGATGTGGGTTAAAAGAATCAACTTAAGCAGATTTTAGGTATCAGACAGAATGGTTACACATTTCAGTTTCATTGCTCACTACTGTCCTTGGGCAAATTTCATAATCTTTCTGAATCTCAGTATTCTCATATGTCAAGTATCGATAGTATCTTCTTTACAGAATGATAAAGTGATGCATTGGCTCATAATACCAAATGTGTTGTAGGAGCTGGGTGATGTATAGCAGTAGATTCCTTACAAATTCACAGTTGAAGAAGATATCATTGTTGCAGAAATTGATTTTTTTTAAAAGCCCTTTGATGCTGTCTTTCCATTCAATTTTGCATTTCCCACGTAGATATGCACAAGAGGAGACTCTGTTCCAGTGACAATTGCTAGATTTTGTAGCATGGTACACCACTAGTACTCCCTATCTAATTACAACCTTCCTTCTCCCTAAGGACACCATTCTCATTTTCTGGGTTATCTCTGGAGTCGCAGAACATGGTCTGATATAGAGCACCAGGTCAGTGAGTCCATGGATTTCACATACATACTTTTTGTATTCAAGGAGAATCAGATACAGTTCATCAAGATATACAACCAAAAACCTGTCCTAAGCTAACCTGAGCTAGTGGGTCTCTGCTGGTAGGATCACCCACAACAGTTTTATTAATTAAAAAAACAAACAAACAAAACCTAAAGATGAGCTCTATAGCTGAGACTTCAGACTCAATCAACAGAAAGATTCACCTGAGAGGTTGGGTGCAGGTAGACCATTTAATTGTAGCATTGGATTTTCTCATTAAAAAATTTTTCTACTGCAAAGATTTCTTAAAAAGATTTACTGAGATAAGCCAAATATCTGTATTTTTTTTAAGATTTTATTTGTTTATTTGACAGACAGAGATCACAAGTAGACAGAGAGGCAGGCAGAGAGAGAGAGAGAGAGAGAGAGGGAAGCAGGCTCCCTGCTGAGCAGAGATCCCGATGCGGGACTCGATCCCAGGACCCTGAGATCATGACCTGAGCCGAAGGCAGCGGCTTAACCCACTGAGCCACCCAGGCACCCGCCAAATATCTGTATTTGATTCATAATACAAACTAGCTATGTTCTTGGTTCTGGGCATGAATTTATTTTCACAAACATTAATCAAAAGTCAGAGAACAGAAACAACACTTAGGGCAGGATTACTTACAGGATTTTCCGGCCACTCAATCTCCCATATATTAAAAAATTTATTCTTAGACCAAGCCAGATCATCAGAGGAAATACATACCTAAAATAATCCAACAGTTCCTCCTACAGAAAACCCATCATCAAATTACATTACAGTGTAAGACCCGCAGACCACATTGATGGTCCTCACAAGAATAAGCTCTATAAATCTCATTATTTGCATAACACAGAGGTTGCCAAAGACATTTTTCATTACCTCTAGAGTGAGCTCTTTATAAGATCCTCCAGGAGAAATCTCAGCATGACTTTAAGTCTAAAAATGGTCGTACTTGTCTCCTGAGTATTGGAAGTGGAAGCAAATACAGATTTACTGTTAAGAATCAGTAGAACACGGGGAGCATCTGTGACTCAGTGGGTTAAGCCTCTGCCTTCGGCTCAGGTCATGGTTTCAAGGTCCTGGAATCAAGCCCCACATCGGGCTCTCTGCTCAGAGGGAAGCCGGCTTACCCCCCACCTTTCTGCCTGCCTTTCTGTCTACTTGTGATGCTATCCATCAAATAAATAAATAAAATCTTTTTTTAAAAAATCAGTAGAACAAGCCAAGATGTATTCCTGCATTCATTCAAAAATATTTATTTATTTATTTTCCAATTTATTTATTTTCAGAAAAACAGTATTCATTATTTTTTCACCACACCCAGTGCTCCATGCAAGCCGTGCCCTCTATAATACCCACCACCTGGTACCCCAACCTCCCACCCCCCCGCCAAAAATATTTATTGAACACCTACTCTGTGCCAGATTCTCCACTAGGATCTAGAAATGATAAACAAGACAGGAAATGTTTCTGCCTTCACAGACCTAGAGACTAGTGGAAATTAAAAGATGATTAAACAAGTAACTACAATACAAAGAGATGCTATAAAATGAACCAGAGGGGCACCTGGGTAGCTCAGTGGGTTAAGCCTCTGCCTTCAGCTCAGGTCGTGAACTTCGTGTCCTGGGATTGAGCCCTGCATCAGGCTCCCTGCTCGGTGCGGAGCCTGCTTCCCCCACTCTCTGCCTCCCTCTCTGCCTACTTATCATCTTTGTCTGTCAAATAAATAAATAAAATCTTAAAAAAACTAAATGAACCAAAAATGGGTCCTGGCCAACTAGGTAAGATCTATCATCTCCTTAGGTAGACAGGGAGCCTGAAATAAATCTAAGCTTGTACCAAAAGAAGAATAAGAGGATGCTAGGGGAAAATAAACCCTTCTGTGGAAATCAGGAGAGGAAAGACCTGTCAAGAAAACCCTAGAAATCGGTGGATAGAGAGAGATACCAAGAACCTAAGATTGTCTATATATCTCCTACCATGACCAGCACTGATCTATTTATGCACTTTACACCAATATAATAGCCTACATGAGTAGAACTATATTGTGTAGAGTGTTCATAACTATATTTAAATCATGTCACAGATTCCTGAGGAAATTGGCCTGATTTTATGTCTCTAAATAACTACATAGAAGGTATCAAAGAAAAAAACAAAGAGAGATTTAGTATTGTTTGAGAAATAATCTTAGGTAACTCATCACACTGAGAGTCATATTGATACAACTTTTGTTTCTTTTCATCACTGCTTAGGTCCAAAATGAGAGAAGAATACCAAGATATATTGGGATTATAAAACCAGTCCTTTAAATTGAGTACAACTGCCCTCTTGATCCTGACAAATGCTGAATATTCAGGGGTGCCTGGGAGGCTCAGAGGGTTAAGCGACCAACTCTCGATTTCAGCTCAGGTCATGATTTCAGGGTTGTGGGATCCAGTCCTGTGTCAGGCTCCATGCTCAGCAGGGAGTGTGCTTGAGATTCTCTCTCAACCCCTGCCTCTGCCCCACATCCCACCTCTCTATCTCATTTGCTCTAAACAAATAAATAAATATGTGTGTGTGTGTATAAAATACATATTTTTTTAAAATCCTGGATATTAAGAGCAAAAAATAAGTATATACAAGGAATCCCAATATTGAAAAGTTTAATTAAACAATCAAGAGACCAGTGTTCTAGACCTGGTTATGTCATATAAAGACATGATATGTGAGGCTTGGAGGCCATGTAAGTAACTCAGTGAACTTGGTACCTCATGTATATAGTGTAGTAACATAAATAGACAATATTTATTGAAGATCTACTGGGTGAAAATTACTCATTCCACTTGCTTTTCATGTATTAACTAACAATAACTTCATCAGGTAAGTACTATTGTCCTTTTATAGCTAAGGAAACTGAGGCATTCAGAGATACTGTAACACTTCTGGCTCACATGGTTGGTAAATTCAAACTCATTCAGAACAGTTCCAAGTTCCTACCCATTATTTAATTCTCCCAACTTCCACCCAAGAGTATCCCAAGGAAGTACCATATTGGAGTATCATACCTCAGGATCTATTCACCTTCTCTACCCAGGTGCCTTTATGACATGATAGTGAATGGGTAATAAGACTGACCCTATGCTATGACATACTTTGCCAAGACAGACTTGGTAGATGCCTGTTATCTCCATGCACACCAGTATCTTCTTTTACTCTGGGGTGTTCTGCTTTGGATGATAAGTTATACAGTCACCTAAACCCAGTGGTTTAGAGCTTAAGTTCTGCTTAAGCAGAATCTACCTTATAGGTAGGATCTACCTTATAGCTTAGTTGTGAGAAATATAGGCATGTATCAGCTATATGAATCAATTAGTATAATGCCTAGCAAATAGTGAGCACCCAAGAAAAATGAGTTTTAACCAATATTTTATTAAATGTTTGGGAGGTTATTGCACATCTGCCTAATCATGGTGGACTATTTTGTGAACTTGAGACATCAAAACATACCTGTGAGACTGAAGCACTTAGACATGGACCCGGATAAGTAAGGAATGTCAAGTCTTTGTAAGTAAATCACTGGTACTTCTAGAAGTACCCATTGTAAGACTAAATTATAACCCTAAAGCCATTGAAAATACAGATTAGTTCTTGGCCACTCCCAAGAATTTTAATACATTCCATTCTGGACTCCATAAAATGCTAAATTTTATGATGATGAAAAAATAAGAAAATATTCTTTGAGCTTATAATTCCCTTGTGGTCCTTTCTAGTCTCTTGGGCCAGTCTCAATTCATACCAGCAAATTCTGGGCTTATTCTGCTTTCAAACACAAACCACTGACCCACACTGTATTCAAAGCCTGGAACAGCCTCAGGATTCAGAAAATATCCTCCATACGGTGTGAGCACAGCCACAGACCACCCCCTTTGCCTGACACCCAAGTGACTGGCTATATAACCCAGAACCTGCCAAAATGTTTGTCACCTGACAGAGTCTTAGAAATCAAGCTCAATAAATTTTAGTCATGGGCTCGAAGAAACCATATACCTAGTTAGTATATACTGAACAAATTACCTGGTTTCATTTCATTTTCTTTGTAAAACTAAGGGAGTTAAATCAATTGTAAAAGAACCAAAGGGTCTAGTCACCAGGGTGACTCAGTTGGTCCAAGCAACTGCCTTCAGCTCAGGTCATGATCCCAGAGTCCCTGGATCTGGTCTGGCATCAGGCTCCAATCCGCTTCTCCCTCTGACCCTCTCCCACTTTTGTGGTCTCTCTCATTCTCTCTCTCCCAAATAAATAAAATCTTAAAAAAAAAAAATCAAAGGGTCAAATCTAACATGGTCTGACTCTGGGCCTTTTAAAAAGTTTCCATCTGCTGAAGAAAGATAACCCCCTCTCCCTTTTACTTTTAAAAACTCCTAAGGAATGAAATTCTACTTACTTCCATAGTAACCTCTCTAATAACATGCCTGACTGTCAGCAAGTTCTTTGCCTCCACCCGGCTTCCTCTTCTCATCATGCAAATTGCCACTGGCTTTAATTAGATTTAATAAGCCACTGGGAAATGCAGTGAGGGAAAAGGAGAGCAAAGATTACACAGTGTGGGCTTACCCTTGCATGTTGAGTACAGCATTTCCCTGGAGCGCTCATATCCTCCCAAAGTTGGGAAAATAAAGAACGCCAAACGTATGGAAAGACATGCTGCTGCTGTCCAAATGTGAGACGTGGGTGGAGAAAATCATTTCGAAAGAGAGACTGAGGGAAAAGAGGAAAATCAACCCAAATCCCCAACAGCTGCAAATCACGAAGCATGTGAAGCTGTTACCTTGGATGAACTCTGATTTCCTGCTCACAGACGGCAGGGTCCTGTTGAGCCCAAGGATCCTGTCCAGGTGGAAGGCAAACACCTCACTCATGTCCAAAGGCTGCTTGAGTAGTCCACAGGGACTGGGGCCACAGCGGGGCACAGAGCCAGCAGAGCTCCCCTCCAGCACCAGCAAGTGCGCTCCACTTTTAGAGGACACAGGCTGAAGACCTGCCACTGCACCATCCGCCAACAGGCGCATTCGGAGGATGTCTTCTTTGCTCATCCACGAGGGGGCGCTCTCACTGTAGATCCTAATGTTGCTCTCCTGGGTCTTGGGCCGCTGAAAATCTGAGCCCCCAACTTGCACTCCGGATCCCCGTATCAACCTCCAGGGTCGTTCCCCAACCTTGGCCAGGTTTCCTCCCTGGACGTACCCAGGCACTTCAGCATCAGCATCCTGTGGCTGAAGGGATGGTCCAACCAAAGCCTCCTGTCCCAAGGCTGGCGAGGCCACTGCGTACTTCTTCCTGCGCTTGGGTTTCACTGTGCCTCGGATATTGGCAGGCTTGCTGCGCTTGGAGCGTAGGGTAATGTACACCACATTGAGCTGCAGCGTTGTCCCATTGCCCTGGGACTCTGGAGGGGCCAAGGTACCATCCAAGGGTATCTCAGGAAAGGGTGCCTCGGCGGTGTCGCGGCTCTGGTGCGGCCCCTTTTCTGCTGCCCTTCCTTGCTGGAGAGAGGCACGTCCCACCTGGCTCACCAGAAAGCCCAGGTAGATGGCGCAGGCAGTGCCCAGCAGGATGTTCCTCCGGGTCCTTGGCCGCCGGCCGCTCCAGAGTTTACGCACCCGCGGGACACACAGGGAGCAGATGAACCAGTTTATAAGTTGCCCTGGCTTGTCTGGACAGGTCATTTCTCTGCTGCATCCACATGTTGAACAGAGTTTAAAGTCTGCAGTTCGTTCCTGCTGACATGATGCATGGTTTCCTGAATTCAGCTGTCGCCTCCTCTTCGGTATATAAGTGGTCTCCAGTGGGTAGGGTAGAGGTGGAAGTAAAGGGCTGGTGATGAAGTTGGGAATGTTTCTGACACTCGCGGCAGCAAACCTTTTAAACTCCTATCAGCTTCCCCAAGGAGAAGTGTGGCTTGTTTCTGGGAATGAATGGAAACAGAGTTAACTGAGTCACAATCTCAAACTAGTTCAGTTCCTCTTCAACAGTAAAGAAAAAGAGTAACCCTTTCCTTTCATAAATACCACCACCATGATTTTTTTTAATTATGTTTAAAAAGAGAAATGGGACAATATAGAGTCAATATTCAGTTTAAACTAGTGAAAACAAACCACGAAAATCTTAGAATATTTTATAACTTGTAGGTAGAGTAGTTTAATTTGACTCTGAAAGAAAAACATTAAAATCTGACAAACCCTTTTTGAAATTTAGAAATGATTTCAGACAAGGGATAGACGGTGTTTAAAAACAATCTATAGGCATCACATTTTTATTTTTTAAAGTTCTGCATTACAGATTGGGCAGAAGCACCAAGTATTAACATTCAAATTCAGAAACAGTTTCTCTTAATCTGATGGTACAACTTTTTCCTCACTGTAAGTTTCATCATCTCTACATAAAGAATGATCTCAATATAAAGCCAAATGTCCATATATCTCAGAAGAAGTTACATTTTTTCAGTCACACACACAGAAACACAAAACACAAATCCAACTGCCTTTCATTCCTTTTCTTCCCACAAAAGTCAGCTGAAAGAAAATAAAGGGATCTCTAGCTTTCTCTCTCTCTCTTTTTTTTTACATTACTAAAAAGAAGAACTCATAAGCAACCTTACTTACACAGCTGGCCCGTGCTTGGCTCCAGGAAGAATGTAATCCCTGACTGTAATGCAAAGAACTTTTAAAGGCTGAGGCATGTAAGTAGAACATATTTCATGGTCAAGAGTGTTCCACATTTCAAATATCTCAGCTCAGCTTTAAAAGCTCTCTTGAAAACTCCTGATTGCAAAGCAAAACGGTTACTTGTCAACTGGCTATTGGTAGCCCAGTTTTAAGACACACAAGGTTGGTTTTTTTTTTATAGTTTAAAAAATAAACTTTAATTTTAAGATCTGAAAAAACAAAAGCCAAAGCCGTACAGAAGCAGTGTTCATTCAAATAATTTTCCACTTATTTTTAACCCCTGGGAGCCCTCTAGTGTCCTGTTTGGAAACGGACTCAGAAATTTCAGTCTCACGGTATTAAAAAGGATTGAAAGTGTTTGCTAGCAGCAGCAGGATAAATACCTTATAAAAGGAGGAATGTCATAACCCTGCTGTCCATCCCAGGTAGCGGGGGAGTGGAGCACCAAAGTTCCCAGCGACTACGACTCATCTTACCATCTTGACTGTTTACAGAACATTTGTCTCCCACCACTCCTGAGAAGGCCTAGAGGTTCATAAAAAGGTAAGAAAGGGTTAACTTAAATGAGGAAAAAAATAGACCGGTGAGATAAGAGTGCACCCAGATAGAAGAAGACATTTATAGAGAGCTCTTACACGGTGCAACAGCTCACAAAGAGAAGTCATGGATTCCCTCTGATTGGAGGTTGTCTTTAAAAACAGGTTAGTAATTGGCTTGGGGAGTTTGCATGTCCTGACACAAACGCAGGGTAAATGACCTCTGGGTCTCGCTTAAGCTCATTCTTTTTGCTTCAAAGGCAGATAGAATCAGAAGGTAGGAAGGTGACAGGGATTGTGGGTCTCACTGGAAAAGAAGTTTGTGATACTGGGAGGCCAGTAAAAGATTAGCATATGGTGTAGAATCGTAAAAACACTACATTTTATAATGAAAAAAAAAAACCAGATCAAGGGGATTGAAACATAGAGAAAAGGAAAGAATAAGCTTCCAAGTGATTAAAATGCTCAAAAAGTATAATACAGCTGTTACTTTAACACTCGAACTCTCTCCCGTCTTCTTTTTTAAAAGTTCTGCCACATGGAGAAAAGAGAGGAACAATTCCAATATTGACAATGGTCTAGAAGTACCTGTGGATTCTGGCTAAACTTCATGAGACTGTAAGCATTTTTCCAGAAGCATTTTTCTTTGTGTTCCAAAACTCTTAAAGCTCACTTGAATTATTTTCTAGGTAGTAACTGTTAACTTCATGAAAGGAAACCATGAGAGACTTGTTTTATTATAATGATATTAGGGGTACCTGGGTGGCTCAACCATTTAAGACTTTGCCTTCCATTCAGGTCATGATCCCAGGGTCCTTGGATCGAGTCCCACGTCAGGCTCCCTGCTCAGCGGGGAGTCGGCTTCTCTCTCTGCACCTCCCTCTGCTCATGCTCTCTCTCTCACTCACTTTCTCTCTCTCAAATACACAAGTACAATCTTTTAAAAATATTGCAATGATATTATTCTCACATACCAAGAAGAATAACTGACCTGATTCCAAAAATTAAAAGTGCTTCTTAAATTAAAGGCAGAAGCCAAGTTATAACAGGCAAAAGCCTCATTGGCTGTTTCTAAATTAACTTCTTTAGTAAAGAAATGTTTCAGAAATAGACGAGAGTTGTATGAGTTGGTAAATTTGCTTGACTGACCCTCACACCAACAGAAGTCTTTTTATTAGAAGACCAGCACACTGCCTCCTCTTACAGCCTAAAAATGAGGAGTAGAGGCTAAAGGGTAGGCTATTTAAAGAATGGGCTCCAGAGGGAAAAAGACTGGCTCCTAATCATCTTTGGCCTTCTAGCTGTAGTCCCTTATGACGAATAGCCTTACCTCTCTAGCCTCAGTTTCCCTAAGAGAAGACTAATAATAGCACTTACCGCACAAGTTTCTTGTGATGGTTAAATGAGGTAACGGTGACAGAATGATCATTTGAAAGATTAGTCAATATTTTTTAAAAAAGATTTTATTTATTTATTTGACGGAGAGAAATCACAAGTAGATGGAGAGGCAAGCAGAGAGAAAGAGGGAAGCAGGCTCCCTGCTGAGCAGAGATCCCAATGCGGGACTCGATCCCCGGACCCTGAGATCATGACCTGAGCCGAAGGCAGCGGCTTAACCCACTGAGCCACCCAGGCGCCCCTAGTCAATATTTTTTATTTCCTCAGCACCTTACTAAACTTCTCAGAGACCCTTCTCCAAGCCCAGGCAGCTTGACAGGGAATCACCGCCTCATCAAAGGGGAAGCTATCATCACATAATTAGGAACATGCTCACTGAATCATTGGAGTAGTCAATATATGGATATAACCAACATAGTGGACAAGAATGTTCATCAGATGTTACCAGAAACAATTCTCACTGGGGCGCCTGGGTGGCTCCGTCAGTTAAGGGTTGGACTCTTGATTTAGGCTCAGGTCATGATCTTGGGATCTTGAGATTGAGCCCCTGTGTCCCGCTCTGCTCTCAGCGGGGAATCTGCTTAGGATTCTCTCTCCCTCTCCTTCTGCCTCTGCCCCTTTCCCATCCCCACACCCCCGACTCAGTCACTTCCTGTCTCTCCCCTTCTCTAAAAAAGAAAAGAAAAGAAAGAAAAACCATTTTCCTCATTCTCCCCACTACCTATTCAAACTTGCATTGTGTCCTAGTAGAACTTTCCAACTTCCTTGCATAAAAATGCAGGCGTGGTTTTTCTAGTCATACTTAGATTTTTTTAAATGTCTCCACTTATTTTAGTCACACACACATACACACACACACACACACACACAACTGCATGAAAACTAATCAAATGTTTGATCTAAACATAGTCAACATTTTTAAAATTTCTCTTAAGTTTTAAGTATTTTCCTTTTCCAGAAATTAGCTGTCCCTCAAAAAGCATAGCAAAAGCCTACTGAAAGGGGGGAGAAGAAATCACCCATGCACTGTTTGTTTCTTTGTTTTTACTGTCTAGACCTTCTTCCTCACCTACATACCCACTCACCCCACTCTGGGTCTGTCTCTGGCTATTCCAGACTTAAAGGGTAGCGGAGATGTAAAAGTAGTAACTACAGTGGAAAGATTCTTGCGACTCCCTTATATTGTCATGAATTGGTTTATAAGCTCTCCGGGCTTAGCACAGGTATATAAAGCTGACCATCTGGTGAGCATTTTGCAGTTTCTTCAAAAACATCACTGTGACTGTCTCTCCTCAGCCTGTTGGGTTCTGGCAGCCCTCTGCCCTGTTGAGGTCACATTCTCTCTTCAGGCCGTTCTCTTGGACAGCATTTAAAATGGCCAGTGGGTGGCTTTCTCATGTGAGCGTGTCTGCATCACCCGCAAGTGATCTGATACACAGAGTCACCATCAGTTGCCTCAGCGACCTCAGGCTATCTATTTCCCTTGGCATGGTGGACCCTCATTTTGGGATGGGGAAGCAACTACCATCTATTGCTCATGGTCCAGGTTGAAACTGAAAGGTATTTTCTACCCCCAAGCTCAAGAGAGAAGTTTAATTTCATTTTAGAAAAATAAACCGGGATGCCTGGGTGGCTTAGTGGGTTAAAGCCTCTGCCTTCGGCTCAGGTCATGATCCCAGGGTCCTGGGATCAAGCTCCGAGTCGGGCTCTCTGTTCAGCAGGGAGCCTGCTTCCCTTCCTCTCTCTCTGCCTGCCTCTCTGGCCTACTTGTACTGTCTGTCTGTCAAATAAATAAATAAAATCTTAAAAAAAAGAAAGAAAGAAAGAAAGAAAAATAAACCTAAATTCCTTGAATGCATAATAGCTCAAAAGTTTGTTGTCACAATATAACATTCACATGTAACACATATATATGTGTTCACATATAACACTGCAAATGTTTTTTATTGGTATTAATATTGGATCAGAGAGATCATATCCTCATACCTAAAGTACTTTCTTTTCATTAAAAAAAAAAATCCATGAGGAAAACAAAGCAGAAAGGTAGATAACAAGACCATGATATGGCTCATTAAAATTACCAGGGAAACTTTTTGTACCTTTAAGGAGGCAAAAGCGGGTAACAAGAAGCAACGGGAGCAGGGTCCAGAGCCTCTGGCGGTGTTCGATTTCTCCACCTATATGGTATTTAGGAAAAGATGTTTATTTTGAGACATTTTGTTGACTATACACTTACAATTTATGAAACAGGTGGTAGGTAAATAAATATTCTTCTTATATACTTTGTATCTTGCTTATGTTCTACATCTATATAGAAAAGGGGTAGAAGTAGTAATTTTTTTAGATCTCAGATAATTTTTTTAATTTAGTTTTATTTTTTCAGTGTTCCAGGATTCATTGTTTATGCACTACACCCAGAAGTAATAATTTTTTACATATTTTTATTTACAATGAAGAGTTCATGATATCTTCAACATTTAAAATTAAAGAAGCTAAGCAAAATAAAATCATTGAAAATTTTAAAAATATATAGATACCTAGGCCCCATCCACCTCCCCAGAGATTCTAGTTTAATTGATCTGAGGTAGAACCCAGCAATCCAAACTTGGAAAGACTTCCAGTGTGGGGGGTTATAATTCACTTTTCTAAAAGCTAAATGGTTAGTTTCAGAAGGAAATTAACACCTTCTTGCCATCAGGTGATAAGTCTAAGGTTTCACTGGCAGTAAAATAATCTTTAAATCCTCCAAGGCTTCCAGTTGTAAGCACTGAGTGCGGTAAAGACTGCTTCTCCTTCAGGCTAGGAGAACTCCAGGACAAGATTGGACAGTGCATAGGGCTCCAGATCTGTCATTCACATTACTCACATTTCTCATTTCTCCACTCCTGTCAGGTGTACCTTTTGTGCCTACTGTGGGCTCAAGCTCAGCCACCTTCTCAGAGCCATTCAGAAAATGAAGAGGAAAAAAATCTAAGGGCTCCAGTCATAGAGAAACTAAGTATCACGCTTTTCCTTGCTGTTGTGGACTCATGTTTGTTACATAGATTACAGACCTACAAAGGAACACCTTATTCCTAGCTCTGTGCTGACCAGACCTTTTCGCTAGGTCCCTAACCCTTGCTCACAGCCTTCCCCACTCTCTAGGACCTATAGCTGTTCTAGAACTATAATCCTGGCTTGAGCCTAAGTTCTTAGGTACCACCTCTGTCTTGCTTGTGATATGGAATTTGCAGTATTTTTGCTATCCATTCTAACACCAGGCCTGGGCAGCCCCAACCTGGCATGTCCAGACACTGTAGAATTCTCAGGCTTACAATCTGTGAAATGTTGTCATAAAGGTGTTTGACTGGGGTGCCTGGGCGACTCAGTCTGTTGAGCATCTA
Source organism: Neogale vison (assembly GCF_020171115.1). Lineage (NCBI taxonomy): Eukaryota > Metazoa > Chordata > Mammalia > Carnivora > Mustelidae > Neogale > Neogale vison. Next base: position 128,489,927 of record NC_058101.1, read on the forward strand.
GCTCTTGATTTCAGCTCAGGTCATGATCTCAGGGTCGTACGATCGAGCCTCACATCGGGCTCTGCACTGAGGGTGGAGTCTGCTTGAAATTCTCCCTCTCCTTCTGCCTCTGCCCCACCCCATGCTTGCAGGCTCTCTCTCTCAAGATAAATAAAATCTTAAAAAAAAAATAAAGATGTTTGATTGGTACCAAGAATTTTGTAGTTCCTTAAATAGTGCTCTATATTATATAGGTCTTCAGAACTGTATGGAAAAGAAATCACAGTGTTCTGCTGTATTAAAAAAACGTGTGCCCTTTCATCAGACACCTGATTATTCGGTCACTCTGAAGGACATCTTCCCGGTTGACCTACACTACTACATCTACTTACCATACGTAGGAGAAGCACTTTGAAAAAGAACTCGCTGTCTTCTCAGAGCTAGCCTTTCAAATCTGTGAAGTGACGCTGCATGCCATCTCTTGATCTCTCGTGTGTGACTAGAAGGACACCAAATAAGCATACTTCCAGGGGACGCAGTGCTTGATATTTTATTGCTTTGGGTGTTCTCCCCTCTACCCCTGTTATACCTGAAAAGAGGAACACAAGCCTCCGTGCCAGTGTGGAAATCTGCAATCACCCATTTAGCTTCTCTTCCCTGTTAGTGTTTGTTGCACTTATATAAAGTTTTGTTTGGGTCAGAATGTTTCTGTCACAGGACGAGAAACAGGGCAACGTTTGTATGGAATGAGCGTAATACAGGAAACAAATAAAATGTATGATAGCCGATTTGACATATGTCTGACATATGTTTGAAATAGTGTATTTATATTATTATATTGTTATATTGTTGTTCTTTCATTTCTGGATAATTGGGTCATTTCTGCATGTTTTAATAACCAGCATTTTTCCATAGTTCTGAAACCCAAGAACGCATAATTCTTCATGGAATAAGAGAAGACAGGTAAATCAGAGGCCCCTGAGTTCCCTCTAAAAGCCCCTTAGACAGTCTAAACAATGGAGCCCCTCTTCCGCAGCAGTGAGTGCTGAAAGCCCCCACGCTCTGCCTCCCACCTCCACTCCCAGGCCACACACACAGAAACGAGGCCAGATGCAGCGGCCCTCAATCGTTCTTGGCTTCGGATCGGAAACCAAAGCAGCAGTGGTTTGGGACTTCTATAAAGCGTAAAGATTGGGTAAAGCTGTCTTAATCCTTAGGCTCCTTGCAGAAAACTACGCAGGGCTACAAATGATTTCTTTTCTCTTCACCTAAGGCATCATTTGCCTGAAAGAAATGAGTTGCAGAGTAGAGTTAGAGGAAGGAAGTCTCCCTGGCTAGACTAAATTTGGCCTATTAGAAATGCAATGGGGTTATAAACAAACACCTTCAAAGAGCAAGAGGAGACAGGGAGAAATTTGGGGTCCTTTTTTCATCTGCACTAGTGGTTTTGAGACTCAGCTGTGTCTCCACTGGGATTGAGGCACATGTGGCGTATCTGAGAAGATGTTGGGTTGTGAAAACTGCACATGCCTTTTTCATGAACTTTTGAGACTAGCTGGATTCAAGTATTATTATCACATTCCCTGCCCATCCACCCATTGTCACCTTCCCAGATCTAGATATTCAAGCCCTGGGAAATAACTACAGGCAAACACGAATGGAGATATTTTTCACATCTTGTTCTGGAAGATATCAAGGCATCAGCAGGCTGCTTTTGTTGCCAAGCAAGGAAATGTGATGTGGAGTCTGAGAGCACGCCATTGTCCCTGCCCTTCCAATTTCAGGCACACTGCCGGGCAGCACGTGGACCTCAGGCTTCCCATGGAAGGCGGCAGCAGGCTCAGTGGTGCAGCAGTGGTGCAGCAGCCTTACGTAGCTGCACAGACAGGAAACACAGAGGAGGAGCTGGAATATGGTAACCAGAACTGACTGGGTGATAAGAACTTAAGTGAGAAGCCCTGGCATCCTGTGACACAGCTGCATACTTGTCTGAGAGGTGCTGGAGATCATATTTTATGCAGGAGAGGGTAAGAGTCAGTGCAATTTGAGTCACTCCCACTAAAGAGTGCTTGGGACCCACATGCTTCTGAGACTCAGGGAAAGGCACAGCCACTTAACATTTATTAAAGACCCACTAAATGCCAGTAATGTCCCAATGAATATTGAATGAATGAATGAATCAGTGGGTGAATGGATGAAATAGTGGATGAATGAATGAAACTATTAAGATAATAAAACAGTCTCTAGACCACAGTTTCTCAAAGTGTGGCCCCAGACCATCAGCATCAACTTCCCCTGGGAATTTACTAGAAATGCAAATACTTAAACCCCACCCCAAACCTATTGGCCTCGGGACTCTGGAGGAGAGGCTCTGCAATGTGTATTGTGACAACCCCTCCAGGTAATCCGAGGTGTGCTGAAGTTTGAGAACCATTGCTCTGGTCGAGGAACCCCAAAAAGAATGGGGCAGGCCAGGAAGAAGACAGGAAAATGCCAAAAGAAAAATGATAGAATAAAGCAAAAAGTTGTAAGAAGATTCGAAACAGCATTTGTAATTTATGTGAAGTTATTCTCTACCTTTTCCTTCTTTATGAGAGTTCGTTTCCTCTTTGACACCTCATCCGTTGGTTGAGAAAAGACAGAATACACTAATATCACATGTTCTGCCAGCCAGGCACCCCACCTACCCAGCCCTATGGATTCTGGCGCTTTCTCAAAGCAGGGTTATAGCATGTAGATACTGGGAAAAGAAGGAGTCTGGGAGACAGCAATCACAAACCATAGAATGGAAACCAGGAACACTCTTGGGTGTGGAGGAACTCTCTATGGAAAATTACAGGAAGAAATCAAATCCTCAACAAGCCGTCACCAGCTCTGGACCCATAAAGAAACCTTTGATAGGAAAATCACACTGTTTTCCAAAAGGCGGTCATAGGGTTCCCAGGGCCACATAATGTGTAGCATAGACAGCAATTATAAGCCAAAAAGCTTTGATGAGGAGCCTGGAATGGGTTCTGAATTGTGAAAAGTGAGCAAATATAAAACAGTATCACACATAGAAGAAAACTAAATATTTGCATAAGAATTAACAAGTTGCTTCCTTATATATAACACACCTCAATCATTTTTTCCCAGGAAGTAACCAAGGCTTTGGTTAAGAATGCACATTATTTTGCAGTTCTTTGTGTTGGTAATAAACTATTGAGGTAGTCACCAGCTTGGAAACAACACTCTTTTTCTTTCTTTTTTTTTTTTAATCTTTGTACTAGTTTCTCATAGTATAGAAATAGCCAAAAATACAGTTTATGACAATAAATCTACATTTAATTCCATTGATTTAAGGAATTTGTAAACAAATATTCTTAGCTGGGTGCTTTTGGCAAGTGTTATGAACTGAATGTTTGTCAAAATTAGTATGTTGGAATTCTAATTACCAACCTGAGGTAAATGTAAGGTAAATGGAGACAGGGCCTCCGGAAAGTAACCAGGTCATGAAGGTAGAGCCCTCATGATGGAAACTGCCCCGGTAAGAAGAGACAAAAGAGAGCTTGCTTCCTCTCTCTGATCTCTGCCTTGTGAGGACACAGCAAGAAGGTAGCCATCTGGGAACCAGAAGGAGGATCCTCACCAGAAGCCAATCATATTATCACTTTGATCTCAGACTTCCCAACCTTCAGAACTGTGAGAAATAAATTTCTGTTCTTTAACCCATCCAGTCCAGGGTAATTTGTTATTGCAATCCAAACTAAGACACCAGAATATTTTATTCTGCTCAGTTTCACCTTCTGAAAAATTTATTATATCTAGCTCATAGGGTTATTCTAAAAATCTGTTATACATAAAGCACTTAACACAGTGCTTGTACACAGAAAGAAGTAATGGCTCATTCACTTGCTCTTTTCTTCTTGCAAGATGATGCCAGTGACTAAGATCTCTCTAAAGAGATCCCAAGAAAATGCTGATGGATAAAACATTGATCAATACATAATTTCGGGTTTAAAAAATAGTTGTCATCTTACCAAGTTACCGATGCAACATATTATTCAGAATTTGCTTATTATCTCCTTCTATACTTGACAAAGTACTTAAAATTAATCAGGAGCATATTTGGCATGCTACCTTGGATTAAAATCTTTGGTCATTTTTGCCATTGGTATTGAGAATAAGTCTATGGTAACCATGGTGAGGCTCTCGTAAGGTGGGTCCTTGACAATGTAATTGAAATCATGGGACATTTGTCATACGAGGTATTTAGTGTAGATCATACTTTGAAGATTTGACCTCAGGCAATTTGACACTTTCAGCCTGGTTAGGCGCACCCCCTCTAGGTCTCTAACAGTATTCCCAGAACAATAATAACTTATGATAATAGTAGTACAATAGTTTAATAACAGCACTTCATGGAGTTGGTATGAGGATTAGATGAATCCATAAATAAAAGCCATTATCATGCAACAATAAAATGTTAACTTCTTCACTACTGGGACATGTGATAGGAAAAATAGACCTTAGAAATATTCACCTTTTATGGACAAAGAGACATTCAGAGTTCATCGTGCCATTTACATACTGATCCCAAGAGGTCATTCAATTATTGGCTCACTTTATCTCGCCAGTTCTTCTGCCAGGTATCTCCCTATTATGGAGAAACTTCTAATTTTCAGAGACTGAGTCTAATTATCTTTAGACTTCTATTCTTTTGGGGACTTTTTATTTAAAACCTTTTTGGTGCAACTACTATGTGACAAGCCTTATCAAGTCACTTTGGGCATAGCACCAAAAAAGATACTCAGTGGGCTAGCAGTCAAGGAATATACAGGATCCGACCTTCCAGACTGGATTGTCTTCTAAAACTTTCAGCTTTCTCCACCTTCTTGCCCACCTGCCACCCTTAGAACCTGCCCACACCCAACAGACACAGCATCTACATTCAGATTTCAAGTCTCCCCATTGTCTTGAAGAGCATGCCTACACACAGCATCAAATATGACAATTCTAATCTGACCAAATCTGTCATCTGCCAAGTAATGGTACTAGAATGGGTTGATGCGTTTTATAAATTATTCATTTTCATTTAATGAATAATTCACCCACCATCCATCATAAATTTCAAACTGAACCAAAGCTTATTTTCACTTATTCCCTTATTGGATCCTGGAAAAAAAAATGCATTTTTTTCTTTTCCTTAAGTAAGAAAAGAATCCTTTAAAACTAGTTGAATTTCAGCTAACAAGTAGGTAACTTTCCCTCTCAAATACATATTTTTAAATAAATAAGTTTAATAAGATGGGTTTAGAATTTCTGCAGCTAAAGCTTTTAAATGTCCAAGAAGTTGGTGAATCTAAGTATATCACAAAACATTTGTACTGCTTTCTTAAGTTTTCCATGGAGAGCATAATTCAAGATCAAAATATATAACTTCTGCCTCAACAGTATGCCAGGCTAGATACTCTCAAAGGCCTTCTTACTTTAAACCTAAACCCAGGATAAATAAGGAAAAAAAAACACATAACCCACTGTTTACAAGTTTTCTAAAAAGAAAGGACTCTCCAATTTATAGCTTTCACAAATTGTTATCACTTTGTATGAAGTGAATATAAATAAGCATGCAAAGAAGAAGAAAAAAAGAAAACTGAAATTTTTAAATTATCAGAATCTAAATACAAATTTAGTGTATATACAAAATGTTTAAAGGAAGACAAAGGGAGTATGCAACAAAAAAATTAAATGAAACATATTAAAGAGAAATTTTAAAAAATAACACTCAGAGAGGATAAAACAAACTGTTGAAATTAAAACTTAATGGATAGAGGCACCTGGGTGGTTCAGTCAGTTAAATATCTCCCTTCAGCTCAGGTCATGATCCTGGGGTCCTGGGATGGAGCTCCACAATGGGATCCTTGCTCAACCGGGAGTGTATTGCCCCCTCTGTCTGCCTCTCCCCCCCTGCTTTTGCTCTCTCTTTCTGACAAATAAATAAAATTTTTAAAAATTAATAGATAAAATTTTTAGAACTTCAGAAGGAGTCCCCAAAACTGCATTCAAAAATGTCCTCAATTGGATGGTCAGCTTCTGAGCTGTGAATGTGCAAGGCAATCCTGGAGAACTACAGTAAACGGCAGACTGGAAGTTCAAGAATGAGGTGGATTTCAGCAACCAGACAGCACAGGGGTGTTAAAAGATTGCTATTAAATATGGAGGAGACTTCAGGCCTGAGACCTACCCCTGTGAGGAAATGCAGAACAGGAAAAGGCATAACAAAGCTGAAAATCAAGTTTTGACTTAATCAAGGTAATTCACTACAATGCTTTGACTAAAAATCTCAACACTTTTTGGAAGAATGTCATCTAAGGCCTCTACAGTTTATCATCCATATCTGAAAAGCAACTGAAAATTATAAGCATACTAAAAACAAGAGCAAATGACCAAAGAGAAAAGGCAAGAAATAAAGAGATATAGGTGCCATCTATATGGCCACCACAAGAGCAGTGTGTTGCTGGCCCTAGCCACCTGGAGAAGCCCAGTCCAATGCTATTTGGCCACATTCAGCATCTGGGAGGGTACCTCACTACACACTGGACTTCCCTTAGCCCAGGCTACTTCTTGGCCAGTCTTCTTCCCATGTGCCTGTGCAAGTCAGGGCCCTCCTGCACCAAAATGGCCCCGATGGTAGGCTGCCAGTGGTCATCAACCCCAAAAGCAACTGAAAATTCTTGTCAGAAGAAATTTGGCCAGCATAAATAAGTTCTGTAAAATAAGACTTGAAAACCTTGTCCTATACAATAAGACTTATATAAATTTTGTTTGGACCATACATTAGAAGGCAGGGGGAAAATGGCTGTCCATCACATTTTTAATTGCTGAGAGGTGCTCCAGCTTTAACCAGGAGATGACCTATATTTACAGGATTCAGACTTTTTAGAATTACTTGTTCACTGTAAAAAGAGATTAAAGAAATTATGAGGTAAGGCAAGAAATCTCACCACGTATAGGAATCTTTATAGTATTCACATGACTATAATGCTATAATGTGCTATAGTTTTTATGGTATCCACATGACTGTTCAAAGTATAAACACATTTATCCTGAGATCTATGTAGTAAGTAAGAGCCTTTTATTTGTAAGCTGACGTATATGAAATAGTCCTAATGAATAATGAGAGTTACTAGATGTGCTTAAAATGGGAACTTTATTCCTCTGAAAGTTATAGCAGTCTTTCTTATTTCAACTGTAGTATGGTGCTCACGTGCTTCTTTTGTTTTTTAAACAATAAAATATGCCATATTATGAAAGATTATAATCTTGTTGCTGAAACAAGAAAAAATTTTCAAAACAATTCCCGCTTCTGTATAAAATAAGATGCTCTGCTGCTATTGTTCTTTCTACCCACCCATCCAGCATATTAGTGGTTCCCTGAGGTGCTGTGGGCAAATCCATGAACTAGCAGAATTTCTGCTGGAATTAATTTAAGAGTGTCTGAGTCGATGCTAAACAAACATCAAGTGACAATGTCATTTTTTTTTTTGTTATGGCTTTAGCTTGATAAGTAAGGTATATTTCTGTTTAAAATCACATGCCATTAGTTTTTAATTTGCTTCCAGAATTGGAAATCTTTTTCAGTCAATATTTTAAGGAAATAGGAAACCGTGATTATTTTTACTCTGGAGTGCTAGTTAATGAATACAAAGAGATTAGAGAGATTTAGAGATATTCATCATTTAATAGTATTTAATGTTTATTTCAGTATATTTAATATGGATAACATTTTAGGAAGAGGAATAATGTTTATTGATTTAATGTGGGAAATGAAAGGGGTCCCAAGAGTGGCTGACTCCTGATTTTGGCTCAGGTCTTGATCTCAGGGTCATGGGATAGAGCTCTGCATCAGGCCCCATGCTCAGCCAGAGTCTGCTTAAGATTCCCTCTCCCTCAGCCCCACCTCTCTCCCTAAAATGAATAAATAAATTATCTTTAAAAGTGTGGGAAATGATGGTTAGGAACCAAATTCTATATCAAGACCTGTGACTATATTACTTATGCAGCGGATTTCATTTTTCATGACATGTCTTATTTTCCTAAGCTATAAAACAGAGATAATGATTTTTAAAAGAGTGAGAGAGAGAAATAAAGAATACACAAGTGACTCAGTCTTTAAAATATTAGGATTGGTAAGTTAAAAAAGCAAAAGATGAGGAGTGAGAAAATTTTGACAGGAAATTGGGACCTATAAAAAGAAATCAAATGGACATTCTTAATCTGAAATTTATATATACATATATATACATATATGCATATATCATATATAATTATGATATATATCCAATAAAAAATTTATTTGGGCTTAAATAAAATATATGTAAGGTTTCTAAAATCGGAAAGAGGTCCCTAGGAAATATAAAAAAACTAAGTGTCAGAGAGGAAAACGGGGAAAAATAAAAACAGTGTTTAAGAGATACATTGGACAAACTTCAAAGATTTAATGTATAACTAGATGTCCAGAAGAAAAGAGAAAGACAATGTGGCAGAAACAATACTGGACGAGATAATGACAGAGAATTTTCAAACTGGCAAAAGACATCAATTCAAAGCTCAAAAAAAAATGCACTGAGATCAAGAAAAGATATGTCAAAGAAAACGCAATAAACACCTCATGGTTGACTTACCAAAAATGAGACCAGATGGCGCTGAGAATTTATAAACTGAAAGCAGGGGGGGGTCAAAGACAGATGAACAGAAGCACAAACAGCTCAAAGGATGGGAAATATAGAAAGGACGATATGAAACACAGTAGACATAGTGATGAGACAAGATTTAAAATTAATAAATTAATTAATTAATTAATTAATTAAGATTTATTCTTGTGAATAACCTGAGGTGTAAAAGAAAGGAGATAGAATCTGACTAAAGCAGTATTTGAAAATAAAATGGCTATGATTTTTCAGATTTAAGGAATGCTACAAACCTCAGGAAGGATTATTACAAACATTTTATATAAAGGAAGCACTATAAAGTTTGAGCAGTTGAAGCATAGTTGTACTTTACAATGCAATCTTAAAACTGGGAGAGGTCTGAGAGATAAACTATCATAACACATGGATTTTAAAGAGGAAGCAGGTCAACAACTGCACAAGCAAATGACCTAAGGAAAGGCACAGATAAGGCACAGCCAGAATCAGAATTCTTGAATTTAGATTAGGTGATGTTTTCACTATACAAGACTTTCTCTTTTATTTAACTTTATATGTCATCAGCATTATCCAAAGATATGGATCCTCCTATCATTTTAAAATTATACTTTGTTAACTAAACTATTTTTAAATCTTTCTTGCTGACTTCCATATTGCCAAACAGATTGATAACGTAAAAAAGTAATTCGAAGTTCATCACTCACTCAGGCTGCTTTGTGTTAAAGGTAGAACGGGACAGAAATTCAGATGATTGAACTTCCAATCACAGAGCATTTTTCACATCCAGCTTGTTGATGTTGCTGGTTTTTAATATCAGTGGTGCACTGTCTTTTTTTTTTTTTAACATAAATGTATTATTTGTTTCAGGGGTACAGGTCTGTGATTCATCAGTCTTACACAATTCACAGAGCTCACCATAGCCTATACCTTCTCCTATGTCTGTCATCCAGCCACCCTATCCCTCCCACCCCCTACCTTCAAGCAACCCTCGGTTTGTTTCCTGAGATTAAGAGTCTCTTGTGTTTTGTCTCCCTCCCCGGTCCCATCTTGCTTCATTTGTCCCTCCATTGCCCCATGATGCCCCACCCTGCCTCTCAAATTCCTCATATTAAGTGAAATCATATGATAATTATCTTTCTCAGATTGACTTATTACTCTTAGCATAATACCCTCTAGTTTCATCCACGTCATTGCAAATGGCAAGATTTCATTTTTGATAGCTGCATAATATTCCTGTGTGTGTGTGTGTGTGTGTGTGTGTGTGTGTGTGAGAGAGAGAGAGAGAGAGAGAGAAAGAAAGAGAGAGAGAGAGAGAGAAATATATATCTCACATCTTTTTTATCCATTCATCTCTTAATGGACTTCTAGGCTCTTTCCACAGCCCAGAGACCCTGCCAGATTTTAAAGAGTGATCCTTAAGTTAGAGCAGTCAGATCATTAATGTGCAGCTGGGGCTGCTACTCTGACCCCAAGCCCAAAGGGGCAAGTGTAAGTGACGGGCACTTGAGCTGAAGCTTCTTTAGGTTCATGGTTTAGAAGAGACCCATTTCACCAGTAGTTAGCAATCTTAGAAAGTTAGATAATCAGGCACTATGCTGACAGAAAAGTTGAACTGTCTACCACACAATACAGGAAAATTGATTTTTTTTGCACTCTTTTCTCCAAGATTAAAGATTACCTCCTCTTCCTCCCTTGATATATTCTTCCTCTGTAAATTCAGTAATTCCCTCTACTTATTTCCATTATTTTCACTCATCCCACTGGTATTGTCATTTGAAATTAGTTGGTTGCTTTCTTGGTTTCAGGCAACAGAAAACCCAGAAACCCTACTGAAGTTTCCACAAAAAGAAATGTTATTGACTAGTTTCACTCAAACATCCAGAGGTAAAGTAGGCTTCCATGCAGTTCGTTCATGTCTGGCTAAGTTTCTCTGTAGTCCTTTTGGCTACATCCTTGGCTGACTTTCCTCCTTATCACAAGGTGGCTTCATGAAGCAAGCAATGGACTCTGCCTGATCCCTCTTTCACATCTAGGTAAAAAAGAACAAGCATCTCACAGCCATCAAACAAGATTTCTCAGGTCTGTACAGAAAACAATCACTATAGATAAAAGAATGTCATATAGGTTTACACCTTGGTTACATGCTTATTGTTGAAATGATAACCATTGTAAATGATACTGAATTGCCTCTAGAGCTGGGTGTGATATTCATCCCACACAAATCCTTAATCTCCTGGCTGCTACACAATGGGAAACAAAATGGCGTTATGTAGACATGCAAAACATCCATTATAACTGTGGTGGATTTTGTTTTTTCTATTGTCTCTATAAAACCATGACAACCTGGAAGATAGAGACAGTACTGACATATCTATGTATCTTCAGGTCCTACTTCAGAGCTGGCATATGTAATCTGTATTCAATAGTCACCTGCATGAATGAACAACTAAAATAACTAATAACTAATTCTTCTCAGAAATGTATTTGTCATCAACCATCTCATAATTCTTATAACGTATTGTAGTTGTAATAATATTTGCACAACACCATATTGTTCAATCCCACCCTGCATGGTTATAATTTTTACCTATTGCTTTCTGGGTGTTTCACTTTGTTTCAACACATTACCGATTATTTTTAGAGCTGCTATTAACACAGACTTCAATTCCTGTCCTGTTTTCCCCTTGAGCAGTGAAGCAGTTGCCATGGAAACGGAATCCAATACCTCTCTCTAGAGCCTCACATCAATGCAATTTGATGTGGGGGACTAACATACTACCTCCTACCTGTATTTTATAAGTCTGGAGATATAATACTCAAAATATGCAAGTCATTACTGGGGTAAGGCATACTCAATAAAGTATGGGCTTGACCGCTTGTCCAAGAGATGTATCAGAGCTCTCATCTGGAAATAATCCCCTAATCAGAGCTGGAAAAAGGTTTTCATGCCTGAATTGACACAGGTAAATTTTCTTTCAAGATGGAAGGAAGAATCATTTTAATTGGCACCACTCATTCAGCACAAGGTCACAGACACATAACCTTTGTCGGAGAACCAAGTGTGGTGATTATGTGAGATGCTTCTTTCCCATCTCCACCCTACACAAAAAGTGAGGTTTGGAATCAAATCCAGGTAGACTGATAGAGGAAGAGGAGCGTAATTTCCCAAGTATATCTTGCTGAGGCAACTCCCATCAGCCAAGAGCTTTTCTCTGGAAAATGTATAGATCTAAGCCTTAGCTTTAGTACTCTCAGCACCTGGGAGAAGGATACATTGGCTATGTGGGAAGCTAGGTGGGGAACCAACAGCACTGACTGTATATAAGCAGAAATGGTTAATTACCAGGTCCTAAGCTCTCGGCTGGAACTGATCTTCATAGTGTAAAATGAAGTTTTGACCTGTCAGCACTCCAGAATCTTTTATTTGGTGGACATATTTGTTATGATGGAATTTTCCATCCTTCCATGAGATACATGTTTACATAGTCTATCTCTATGTGTATATATCTGTGGGTAACCTGGCTTAACTCTAGGACATGGAACGGAAGAAGCCAAAATGGGGAAGATGCAGGTGATGACAAGGCTGTGAGAGAAAGATTAAAATATTAGATGCAATGATATTGACAGTAGCTAAAGTGTAGTGAACTAAGCAAAGTGGGTTGTGAGTAGAAAAGGCACAGCCTACTAATCCTAAGGGGCATTGAATCTTTTAGAAATGAAGAGATAACAGTGAGCACATGGATGAGAAACAAAACAAAAAAATACACATACCAACTGGAACAGGGTATATAGACTGAAATCAGCACCAGAAAAGTAGAGCCAGGGAGTGAGTTTAGACCGTAAGACAATAGTCAGGATACCCCCGATTCTGTTGTAGGATTCCAATAGATTCCTTTATGCCATATTTTGAAGTTGGAGAAGCAAAAGATTTGTTTGTAGAATTTGTTTTGTTTTTAACTGTCTACTTCTTTGGTTTACAGTCCTGGCCCTACCAAAATGATTTTTTAAAGATGACACTCAGTATTGTCTGTTCTTGGTCTGTGCCTTCCCTGTCTCTTTCAAAAGGGAAGTGTAACCATGAGCTAGATCAAGCCTCATTCTCCCACTGCCCTGTTCGCCACAGTTTTGTTCTTTGCTGTGTAAACACTTGCTCTCATCCTAGCCCCCTCCCAGCTGCTCCCAAGGAACATTCAGTTCACATCATTTTTCTGGAAAGAAGGAGGTCAATATTATTAGTGGAGTGTTTTCTACATACCACCAGGTTTGGAAATATTTTTTGTCAAGACATGCATAGGCTTTCTCACACTGAATACTTCTACAACAAAGCCAGCCCACACTTGGCCCGTTTCTATCTAGGACTCAGGGGCATTCAGGTTTGCCAGGTTCTCTGCAGGGTATTAGTTGGGGCTGTTTTCTTGGCTCCTTCATACTAGGCCCATTTCCAGGTGGCTGGGTACAGATCTTGTTCTTACTTGATTTGCTTTGGACAGAATTGTTGACCTGCTCCTTCTCTACCCCTTTCTTTTTTGCCCTATACTACTTAAACCCAACCCCTCACACATGCCACCACTTCATTCACTATGTCCATTCTTGCTTTATCACCCTTTCTTATTTTCACAATCCCACTCCACTCCCTTCTTTTAGTCTATTATATAGTGGCTGGGGTGGGGGGAGGCTAGACTGGATTAAGTGAGGAAATGTAGTAGAAGGAGATGACAGAGGACAGCTCAAGGCCTTACGGGCCATTGTAAAGACTTTGGCTTTTACTCCTAAGGAAATGGGAAGCTACTGGAAATTATTCAGATAAGGAATAGACATGGTCTAAAAATGATGGAAAAGAATCACTCTGGTTGTTATTTTAGGAACAGTCTGAGGGGCTGTGGGCCACAGGAGTGAAATCCAGAAAACCATCTGTAAGCCACCAAAATAATTCAGATTGAAATGATGGAGTCTCGATCCAAGGTGGTCATGATGTAGAAAAGATGTCGGGGTTCAAAGCTGATGGCAAAGAAAGAATTCTTCTTATGTCTTTGGTGCAAAAAGCTGGTTTTATCAAAGCATGGTGACAGGACCCGTGGGCAGAAAGAGCTGCAATCAGGTCATGAAGAGTGGCCCATCATATACTTTCAAGTTGGGAGGGGGTTAGGGATAGCATAAGCCTCCCAGGTTGATTAAAAACATGGTTTCCAGGATCCTGAGGGAGCTATCTATTGTTAGGAAAGGTGATTTATTACTGTTTAGTAAACACTCAGTCATGAGACTCTTCAGATGTATATCAGTGGGCCATATGCTTGAAGATTGATTGCCAACATGCATCTTGAGGGGTAGAGATAAAGTAAGTTTCCAAAGGAATTTTTATATGTTGAAGTAGACTTACAGGATCCTTGGGGTTGGGCTAAGGTTGCCTCTTGCCCTTAGCAAAGAAATAATGTTAAGACAGCTGAGTTGCTAGAGGAATGTCACTCTGCCCATTTCAAGGACTTGTCAATAGGCAGTAAATAGTAAGGAAATTGAATTTTTCTTTTGTCTTTGTTTTCCACACCAGTCACAATAGAGGTGATAAGATGAGGTCAGATCCAAATATATGTAGTCAAGCTGAAAGAATTTCCTGACAGTTTGAATATAGGGTATGAAAGAAAGAATGGAGGGAAGGCTGATTCTATAGGTTTTGAACTGAACAAATATTTAAACACTTACATACTATTTCAGGAAATCATGATTGTGTAAGGCATTATCCTAAGCCTTTTGCCAATCAAAATTCACTTAATCCTCATAACCCTATGAGACAGATGTTATTAGCATTCCCATTTTATAGATGAGGAACTTGCTATGCAGATTGCTTAAATAACTTGTGCAAGGTCCTTGTAAATGTTGTTGCCATTAACTCAGATGGATCAGTGTAAGAGTGGAATGAATTTGGAACAGCATTAGAAGCTTATCTTTCTACTTTTTAAGGTCTAGAGACCACTAATCATCCAGGCTCAGCCCACATTTGCCTTTAGCTGCTATTAGTTCATGGTATATACATTTTTTACCTACAAGGGTTAAACCAGCTACTCTGGGTTGGCACCAGGACTCCCACAGTTTCAGCTTCCACTGGAAATAGTGGCATGCTGGTAACATTTACCAGTCCTTCAGTGGGGAAGAAAGTAGCATTTTCTGAGCATTCGTTGATTTCTGTGATGCAAAAATCCTCACCATTGCCCATTTCAAACAACATAGTTTTGTTGGATATGAAGTTTAGAAGAGATGTACACAGTTTGCCCTCAGCTATAGCACACCACTAATTGGAACCTTTATAATGATTTTTAAATGCTAGTGAATATCTAGCAATGGTAATCCAGGGCTCTCAAATTAGAAAAATTTATGATTGGAGATATAGCCAAACTAGCTGGGAAAAATAATTTGCATTTGAACTAGAAGTTGAAGTATAGATGATAAAGCAAGAATAGACAGAAAAAAATCAAGAATGTGGAATAATGAAGGGGTTGTAAAAGTATAGGAGAGGTCAGCGGTTGAAATAGCTGATTCCTGGTTGATGGAAGAAAGGTCCAGAGCAGAAATGACTAGGATGCAGGATTCAGCCAGTCAGAAGTCTCAAGAGTAAGTGGAGGAATGCAGTCAATGTAGCAGAGAGGAATCAGAAAACTTCAAGAGCAGGCAGTAGCAAAAGAGGCTCAAGCATAGTGTTTGTCAAATGAGTGTTTCTCCAAACCATTTGCTTCTGAATCTCCAAAAGGCATTTTAAAAGATCTTTATAATGCAATGTGTCTGAGTTGGGTAAGGACCTTCCTAAAAGTTCCATAAGTGATATATATATATTTATTACTAGCTTTAACCTGGTAAATGATAAAGGCAGGAGGACTCGGGTTATCAAGGCATTCCAAGACAAAATAAAAGACACCTAATTATGAGATTAGAGTTTAGGACCAGGATAGCAATACCTGAAAAGAATGGAGCAAAGATAATATGGCAGCCAAGTAAATGTGATACACAAGAACTGAAACTGAGACCTGAACACTAAGAGACACATAAGGGACACTTAGCAAAACTACATAAAAACTCCTGTACACATCACCAAGAAGTTTTCAGCTTCATGGCAGTGAGTGCCAAGAGAAAATTTTATACAGGGAAATGACACCACCATTCTACTTGCAAAATAGAGTGGAGGATAGAATGCAAAGAAACAAGACTGAAAGGCAGAAAAGTAAGGGAGCAAATGAAGCAGATGCCGATAAAGGCGTGAACAATGGCTGTGACAATAAGGTGGGATAGTGAGGTTGGTTTTAGAAATATTTTAGAGTTAGAACTCATATAGAATATTTGATTGAATATGGAGAGGGAGAAATAGGCAGAAATTGAAGAAGATTGCCACATGTCCAAAAAAGGTGATTCAGCAAATACTTGCATTCAGGGCGATGGGCACCTCAGAAGAAAAAGAGATGAGGAAGTGTATATTCATTAGGAATCTTGATTGCAAATGAAAAAAAATAACTCAATTGGCTTAGGGGAAAAAGTGGTTTTTCTTGTTGCATGAAATCTAAGAAAGGATTAATAGTGTAGTAGTGTACGACAATAGTGTAGTGAACTATGATAGCTACAGTGTTGTCTTCTTAGGACATATTTTAATATCCCTTCTAATAAGGTTCTCAGGTTTTTGAGCACAGCCCTATCTGACCTACCCATGCACACAGATGTACCATGTGAACTGGGTCTGGCCAATACTAGAGTACCCCATGCTTTTGGCCAGAGTGATTAGCTCAGAAGCTAATTAGCTTATCAGCTCATAAGACATGAGCTGAGCCAATCAAGGGCCCTCATGAGACTTTTTATTAAAATTATCAGAGAGCTTTTGTCTTTGGGGTCACTGTGTAGGAAGGATGAAAGACTGGGGCAGCTTGCAAATCTCATTCTCAGCAACCTAGAAATTGCCTAATTGCATGAAGTTCAATTGAGACTAACTGAAACGCTGAAACAAGCAGAGATGAGAGATGGATAAAAAGAGATCCAGTCGAGCCCCGCGTTGGGCTCTCTGCTCGGCGGGGAGTCTGCTTCTCCCTCTCCCTCTGCTATTCTGCCTGCTTATGCTCGCTCTCATTCTCTCTATCTCTCTTTCAAATAAAAAAATAATATTAAAAAAAAGAGAGAGAGAGAGAGAGATCCAGCAGTTCTGAAGTGTCACTTCCAGGCATAAACAGAGGCCTGGTTAATGCAGTTATTTAAATGATCATGTTAGCTACTTTAATCTCTCTCCCAACCATATAAGTGGACATATAAGATAAATCTCACTTTATAGGGACATATAAGTAGACATATAAGATAAAAAATTCTTTTTTCTCCCCTAAGCTAGTTAGCAATGGGTCTCTGTGATATAAAGAGTAAGATTCTCCGTTAAGACCTCCAAAAGCCTAGAAATACAATGAGGCCTCAGGAAAACTACATCCAGGGACTGAAATATCATTAGTCCTACACCTTTCACCTGCCTTTCTCTGGACATTGGTTTCATTCTCTCTCACTACAGACCACTTTCATTTACATCGTTAGAAATGTGACCACAACGGCTCCCTGGTTTTACTTTCCATAGGTTCTATCTCTATTTTTGAACTTAGTTCTATCTCTATTTTTAAATAGGTTTTATCCCTATTTTTGAACTTGGAAGCACAGAGAGTAAAAGGCAGTCTTACTCTCTGCCTTTTAGTCTCTGTGCTTCCAATTTCAAAAATTCTAAGAAAGGATTCTAATTGACCCACTTCAGGTCATAGAATAATAGACCAATCAATGGTAACTAGGGTTTTGAAATATTCTGTTTGACTTAATATGGGCGAGGCTGACATCCCTGAACCAATCAAATGAGGCCAATGGGGCAAATTCCTGTAAGAAAATAGCAACACTCAGGGAAACTTAAGGAGGAGGCACAGGAACAATCCCAAGAAGAATGAAGTAGTACTCCCAGAAGAAGGACAAATATAGCTATCAGTGTCCCTTACTGGAAGATGATGTTTTAAACACATTGAATTTGGGGCCT
This sequence comes from Neogale vison, assembly GCF_020171115.1. Taxonomy (NCBI): domain Eukaryota; kingdom Metazoa; phylum Chordata; class Mammalia; order Carnivora; family Mustelidae; genus Neogale; species Neogale vison. The sequence continues at coordinate 128,507,618 of NC_058101.1, forward strand.
GTGCAGGGCCAAAAGGCGACCAAGGAAGTATGGCCTGTTAAAATTATCAATCAGGTCTATCAGGGACAATGTCTGGATATCATTGACTCTGATGAAACAGATCCCTTTGGACTATAAATTGCAAATTTAAACTATAACTTATGTATAATTTTACCCCAAGATTACCTAGAATTTCAATGTTCAAGACAATATGGTTATGTGCTATAGTGGCATTGTGAGGTAGGAGAAGAGAAAAGGTTGGGAATCAGAAAGGAAAGACCTTAGGAGCAAAACATCCTTATCTATGTCTCTGCTCTCTTGGGCAAGAGACCAAGACACAAGGTCATGAACTAACAAAGCCCTGGGACCCCAAGCTTTTTGGTCTGAACAACTGGAATAATGAGATTGCCATTGACCAAGAATGGGAAGATTGTGAGTAGAGCAGAGTTGGGGTAAGTTTGAGTTTTATCTCCGATATTTAAGTGGATATGTCAGGTAAGCTATTAAAAAAGTTATTGGATTTCAGAAGAGCAATCTGGGTCTTCCAATATTGAGGGTCAGGGATAAAATGAGAAACCAGATTGACGAAGGAGTCTTCAGAGGATGAAGAAAAACTGGGAGAATGTGGTGTTCTGAGAGCCAAATCAATGAGAAACACCAAATAGAAGGGGAAAATCAGCTGTGACAGATCCTGCTGAAGGGTCACATAAATAATGACAGAGAAGTAATTGTTGGATTTAGCAATGGGGCTGCCATTGGTGATTTTGACTGTTTCCATTAAGTGATGGAAGCAAAAGACGAAAGTAACACTTTAGCCATGGATGCCAGGAGAAAAGACTGAAATTAAATGGGACACAGTTCTGGAAACCAGAGGATGCATAGGATGTAACATCTTAAGACTTGGACTTATCCATGTTCATGATGTCCCATAAGGTGAAACATCCCCCCATCCACAGAGACACCATGGGAGAGAGAAAATCAGGTTTGGGGAGGTTATTTGATCAACTGAGCACTATTGGTATGGCTTTTATTTTGCTAAGAGGGACTGGGTATTAGATAAAGCTTCTGTTTAAATGAACAATCAGACTAAGATTTAAATCAAAGTTAATGTTTTCCTTCTTATCAGCAGTGGAGAGAAAAAATCAAATCTAGTAAGGACAAAACTAAAGGAACTACATTTATTCTCATATTGGATTTGTTGCCTGTGTTAAGTTTTTCACCTTCATGGGTTCTTTTTATTATATTTTTTCCAGGTTTATTAAGGTATCATTGACAAATAAATATTGCATATATTTCTGGTTATGTGATGATTTGATATACATACACATTGTGAAATGATTACCACAATCTAGCTAGTTAACATATCCCTCACCATACATACAGTTATCTTTTTGTGAGTGTGTGTGGTGAGTATGCTTAAATTCTCAATAGCAAATTTCAAATTTACAAGTCAGTATTATTAACTAGTCACCACACTGTACATTACATCACCAGAATTTATTCATCTTATAACTGAAAAGTTATAGTCTTTGACCAACATTTCCCCCAGGTCCTGGCAACCACCATTCTACACTGCTTCCTTGAGTTTGATTTTTTTAGATTCCATATAAAGTGAGATCATGCAGTTTTTCATTTCCTTTCTGTGACTTTCATCTACACCCCCAATGACACTTCTCATTTGGCATTCCACCATAAGTATTACGTTGACTGTGAGACCCTGTGAGATATTATTGAGAAAAATCACATGGTCATGCCAACCATCAAGGTATGAGAGGCCATACATGTCCATTGGAGGATATGTTAAAGATGATTTATGCAAAAGGATATCCTGGCTAAGATCGGGCTCAAGAGATATTACATTTTTGATGAGTAAAGCTAAGTAAAAACTTTTAATTGAATGTGGCACTGTAATAAGTTGTTCATCATCTAAAGATGTAGACTTTAAATTACCTAGATAAACTGTTCCCTTATTTTTAGATAATCAACAGGTGAGCCCTCCAACAATACAAATTTAAGGCATGTCCTTTGTTCTTAACAAAATTGTGATGACCTGTAGGCCAAAGTCAAGTGTTGTGGTTCGATCAGTCAGTATGTAAGGTAGAATCAGAGCTAGATCTGTGAGAATATGGATTTCATTTTTTATTAGTTTTAATATCATTATTATTATTACTGGTTGACTTGTTTCTTTGATTTTGTTTTGGGGGCTTTTTTTGTTTATTATAATTTTTGAGGATTACTTGTAAGAGATGAGTCACAGAAGACAGAAGTAGCTTTCCTAGAAGATAGCATGAACAGAATACTCCAACACCCAGAAGATATCATAGTGAGAAGAGATATCCTCTGAGGTCCTTTTAGAACCAACAACACTCTGCTCCCTTGGTGAGCTATAGCTATGAGAACATGGCTATGGTGCCACATACTCATCAGTCACAGCAACAGGAGATCTTTTTTAGACTATTTGGTGGCTAGCCTGGGGAAGCTAGAACAAGAAAGGAGAAATACGAAAGATGTCACACTGGGAGTGTGAACACCTGGGAGGCTCCCTTTGGAGATTGGCAGACAAAACTGCAAGACTCTTGGATGTTGAGGTCTTGTAAACATAGTGTGGGAGACATTGTAATCTGGGTATTAAAAATAAAAGAGGTTTAATTTTATATATGAAGGCTGGTGAGTATTTTTTCCAACTTCCTTATTAGGTACAAACTAAGTGTCTTGAACAAGATTACCCAGGAGGAGACCACGACTTGTGCATCAATATTTTAAGCTCTAGGAACTTTTAATAATGTCAACTAAGAAAGTAAAATAACACAAAAATCTTCTCTGCCATAAAGTCAAATGCAACTTTATCAGAAAATAATATTTCTCCCAAATACACGATGCAACCATAAGGTACTGTAAGAGCCCAATTCTTAGAGTATCTCTTGATATCTTACTGAGAAATCTTCTCTAAAATCACAGATTATCAGAAACACTTTTTTTTTAAATGATTTCAGTAGGAAAAAACATCCCACTCTTGTCTGGAAGAGTTAAGTTGTGAGGCAGCAAAGCAGCCTTGATTTCCAGGCCATCTGTAGAGTTTCAGATAGTAGGTCTCTGCACATAACATCTGACATCTATTTTAAAATGTTTCCAAGAAAGGTCCATTTTAGTTCCGGACTGATTTTGGCCTCTTTACAGATAGCACCACTTTGCTTTGAGCCCATCAAAACTCTGATGCATTTACATTACACCTAAACTCCACTCTTTTGCAAAGTCCTTAACTCTTTTCCTTCCTTTGCTGAAACACTCCATGGATTCCTTTGACGTGCAATCCCCCACATCGCAATGAGTCAGTAAACTGGATTTATTTAGTCTACAGGTTTTTCCCACAGGCTCTCAGGTGTATTGGGCTAGGAAAACACCATGTCTTCGATTTTAGGTACAGTAAACTATCTGTATTTTATCCTATTCCTTAAGCAGAAGTAAAAAAGTGATCTGGTTGCAAATCAAAGTATGTTTATAGCTGAAAGTTTCCATGTTATAAACATAAAAAATTCTTAAGACCAGAGACAGAAAAAAAAAATCAGTCTTTAAAATGAAAACAAAATAAAACAAAACAGAGTTGGTTTCCTTTCACTTTGCTAAAACTCAGGCTGTGCCTCTTAGAATACAGCAATGGCCAACAAGAGGGGGTTTTCTCCTTATTAATATGATGAAGCAAGTAATAGGATATGACCATTGCATCACTTGAGAGATACTGATAAACTTGAAATATGTACCTCCAAAAACCTTCCTCCCAGTCCTCATTCTTGACCTATGACATTATTTTCTAGCTAACTGAGAAGCAGAAAACAACAATAACAACAAACAGAAGAGAATATGCTCCAACTCCCACCACTTTTTCCCACCCTCCTGCAATTGCACCTGGATACTATTACTATGGGTGACCTCTCTGTGCACCTAACAAAGGCTATCCCTTCTGCTCTCTTGCTAGATCCCACCTGCTCATGCCCATTCAAGGGTAGTGTTCCAGTATTTTGCTTCTTTTTTTCCCTAGTAGTCAGCCTCCTGGTCAGTCCCCAGCGATCTCCACTCCTGGTATCTATGCCATCATGTAATCTCTTCCCTCACTGAATCAGGGAAGAACCACGTGACCCACAGAATACTGTGAAAGCAATAGTGTGTGACTTCAGAACCTACGTCATAAAGGACAATGATACTTCCACTTTTTAAATTTCTCACACTGGGAAAAGCTGCATCATGTCATGAGAACATTCAAGCAGTCCCAGGGTGAAGCCCATGTGAAGAGGAACTGAGGTCTTCCTCCACCAGCTACACCCAACTTGACAGTCACGTGAGGAAGGAAACTTGAAGGCAGAGCCTCTAGAACCACATCTTCAGATGTCTGGCACCTCAGCCAACACCTGTGGCAGCTTTAGGAGACATTCAGTGAGAGTCCACCCAAGGTGCTCCTGAATTCTTGACTCGCAGAAACTGTGAGAGATAATAAATGTTTTGTGTTCTTTAAGCCACTCCATTTGGGAATAATTTGTTGTGCAGCAGTAGACAACTAGTACATCTCCTGTGATCAAAATACTTCTGTGGCTCCCAATTTTTCTCAGAGAAAAAAACCAAAGTGCTCTTGATGACTTACATCCTATTCATCGTTACCTCTCCAACTTCATCTCCTCTCTCACTTCAGTCCCAGCTAGAGAGACCTCTTCACCATTCCTCAGATATGCTTCAGGGCCTGTGCTCGCCATTCCCTCTCCCTCTCCCCTGCCTCTTTCAGGTCTTTACTCAAATGTCTCTCTCTGGGTGAGCCTTTTCCTGGCTGCTCTTCCAAAAACATAGCATCCCTACATGCACTCACACCCACACACATTCTGCATTATCCCTTTCTCCTGTTTTGTTTCCCCCAGCATATATTACTATTTAATATACTATATATATTCCTTATTATCTGGTTCCCCTTAGTAAGGCAAAAGCTGAGTCAATGCAGGGAATTTTGTTTACTTCCAATGCCTGGGGCAGTGACTGATTTCTTATAGTACACACTCCATAAAGATTTGTCCAATGAGTATATGAATGTTAAGGCTGTAAGGATACTCAATAGTAGCTTTAAAAATGCTTCAGACATAGACCTTTTGTGACCCACTCCAACTTTATAAAGCTCCTTCTAAAATTTACCGCTGGAAAGGGCTTTTCTTTCCTAAATAATTATTTCATCAAAAATTGCAGTTAAATGCTAAACTATCCAAACCAACTGTTTGCCTTTTTCCTTGTAAAACTCAGACAAAAATTGAAATTAAACTATAGTAATTATGTGAGTCGTTAGGGTCTGTGCCTTTTGTTTCATCTTGATTGTTTTTCTTTTTTTAAGTTCCCTGTGTTTTATCCTTCATTCTTATTATTTCACAGTGTGTTCCCATTCTACACTGCTTCAAAGACATTATGAAATTAATATAAATAAAAACAAATAAGTAAATACTGTTTTCTTTAACTCACAACAGGTGTTTAAAACTATCATTGGTTTACTATACTTATGGAAATACGAACTTTTTAAGGAACAAAGCTTTAACTCTTTTGCGAACCCTTTTAAAAAGTCAGCATAAGGTAATAGTTTTATTATTCATAAAGATAAACTTTATTGTAAAATATTTTACTGACAAATATGCTTTGAGTCAAGACAAGAATACTTATTTCAACATTAAGTCAACAATTTTGAGTACTGTAGTAAATTTTATCCAATTTCAAATTATTCTTGGAAAATTTTATTTGCTTTGATTATATAATAAAACTCTTCTTGAAAATTATTTGTGTTAAATTGTTTCCTTCTTTTCCAAAGAATCTAGGAAGAGTTCTTTTAAACACTAAAGTACAGGATTACACTATCTGACAAATCAGCAGGGTTGTTTTTTTTTTTTGTCTTCCTACAATTCATAATTTTTCATTATATATAAAGACCCTCAAAATGGGGAGCAGGAGCACACACCCTACAGGATTCTCTAGGATCACTTAGCAACTAGGGCAAAGAGAGAAAATAACTGAGATTTTTTTTAAAGCTGCTATATCCATACCTACCCCAATGGATCATAAAATGATAAACACAAGTTTAGAGATTACATATGGGTAACAATTGGTTTTGATTCTATAGGAAAGTAAAATAGTACTTGACAGTAGATGTCTCACTTTGTAAATACTTCTCATAGTGAATAGTCGAAAAAGATCAACAAATAATATATAAATTATATAATATATATACATATGTATGTATATAACCATATTTTAAATGTTATATACTTGGCACAGTTCATCTGACTGAGAAAAGAATATAACTGCTATAAAATAATCACAAACTTAAAGTGATATTTTCATAGATTTTAATTTTTAGAACAGTTTTAGATTTACAGAAAAAATGAGAAGATAGGACAGAGTTTCCATATACCACCTCTCTCCCCTCCTAGATTTCCCATATTATTAACATGTTGCATTTGGTATATATCATTGCACATTAATGATGTGTTGCATCATTACAATCAATGAGCCAATATTGATAGATTATTATGAACTAAAACCCATAGTTTATATTAAGGCTCATTTTTTAGGTTTTACAGTTCTATGGGTTCTGAGAAATGTGTAAGGCCATATATCCACATTACAGTATCATACAGAGTAGTTTTACTGCCCTTACAATCTCTGTGCTTCACATACTCATTCATCCCCTCCTTTCCTTGAAATCTTTGCAAACACAGGCCTTTTTCTGTCTCCATAGTCTTGCCTTTCCCAGAACAACAACAGTTGGAATCATAAAGTGTGTCGTTTTTTTTTTCAGATTGGCTCTTTTCACTTAGCAATATGCATTTAAAATTCCTCCATGTCTTTTTGTAATGTGATGGTTCATTTCTTTTTATTTTTAAACAATATTCTATTGTACGATGTACTATGGTTTGTCTACCCACTCACCGATTAAGAGATCCTCAGATGATTCTCGTTTTTAGAAATTATGAATAAAACCAATATAAACATTTGTGTAGGCATAAGTTTTAATTCATTTGGGCAAATACGTAGAAATGTGATTGCTGCATAATATGGTAAGACGATGTTTAACTTTGAAGAAACCCCTCAACTGTCTTCCAAAGGAACCATACCATTTTGCATCCCCACCAGCAAGGAATGAGAGTTTTAGTTGCTCCACAGACTGACCATTAGGTCACATTGTCAGTTTTTTTGGATTTTAGCTATTTCATTACGTATAAAATGGCTTTAAAATGCAATTTAATTTGCAACTGCTGTTTTAATTTGAAATTGCCTAATATATTATTCTGAGCATCTTTTCATATGATTGTTTGCCATTTTTGTATTTTCTTTAGTAAGACATCTGTTTGAATCTTTATTCCACTTTTCAAGTCGTATGGTTGAGTTTTAAGAGTCTTTTAAATAATTTTAGATGAAAGTTGTTTATCAGGTATGTATTTTGCAAATATGTTCTCCTGTATGAGGGTTGCCTTTTCATTTTTTTAATAATGTCTTGCAGGGTAGTACTTTTTTAATTCTAATAAGTCAAATTCATCAGTTGTTTACTTCATTGATTGTGTTTTTAGTATTGTTTATGAAAACTCATCACCAAACCCAAGTTCACCTAGATTTTGTCCTATATTATCTTCTGCAAGCGTTTAAGTTTTGTGCTTTAAATTTAGGGTATGGACCATATTAAGTTAATTTTTGTGAGAAGTGTAAGGTCTGTATCTAACTTTGTCTTGAACATGGGTGTCCAATTGTTCCAGCACTATTTATTGAAAAGCCTATACTTTCTCCATTGAGTAGCCTGTGTTCCTTTGTCAAAGAATAGATGATTACATACGTGGAAATCTATTTCCTTGGCTCTATTTTCTGTTCCACTGATCTGTATCTATTTTTTCATTAATACCACATTATCTTCATTGCAATATCTGATCATAAGTCTTGATCAGGTTATAGGGTTGGGTAGTGTCATTTCTCCAACTTTCTTCTTCTTCAATACTGTGTTAGTTATTCTGGATATTTTGCCTTTCCACATAAACTTTAGAATCGATTTGTCAATTTTCACAAAGCAACTTGTTGAGATTTTTATTGGGATTGCATTGAATTGATAAACCAAGTTGGGAAGAAGTGATATCATAACATTACTAATTCTTCTATTCATGAACATGGGATATCTCTCCATTTATTTAGTTCACTGATTTCATTCATCAGAATTTTGTAGTTTTCTTCATATAGATCTTGCAAGTATTTTGTTAGATTTATAGTATTTTTTTATTTTAGTGAGTGCTAACATAAATAGAATAGTTTTTATTATAAATTTTATTGTTCATTGCAGGTATACAAGAAAACAATTGACTTTTCTATATTAACCTTGTATCCTGTAACCTTTCTGTAAGTGTTTATTAGTTCCAGGAGTTCTCTTGGCAATTCTTAGGAATTTTCTATATAAACAATCATATCATTTCTGAACAAAGACAGTTTTATTTCTTCCTTTCCAGTCTGTATACCTTTTATTTCTCTTTCTTCTCTTATTTTATTAAGTAGGACTTTCAGGATAATGTTTAAAAACAGTGGTGAGAGGGGTTACCCTTATCTTGCTCCTGATCTTAGGGGGAAAGATCTAGTTTCTTACCATTATGTATGCTTGCTGTAGGTTTTAGCAGATGTTCTTTATCAAGTTGAGGAAGTTCCCTCTCTTTTCCTAGTTTGTTGAGTATTTTTTTCATGAATGGGTATTGGATTTTGTCAAATGCTTTTGCTGCATCTATTGATAAGATCATGCACTTTTCCTTTTTCACCTGCTGATCTAATAGATTACAGAAACTTATTTTTTATTGTTGAATCAGTTTTACATAGCTGAGATAAATCCCATTTGGTCATGGCATATAATTCGTTTTTATACATTGTTACATAGCTCATATTAGCTAATATTTTGATGAAGATTTTTGCATAAATGCATCTATAAGAGTTATTGGTCTGTAATTTTCCTTTCTTGTAATTTCCTTATCTGATTTTAGTATTAGGATAATGCTAGCTTCACAGAATGACTTAGGAAATGTTCTTGTTGCTGTTTTCTGGAAAAGATCATAGGTAATTAGTATTAGTTATTCCTTAAATGTATGATTCACCAGTGAACTCATCTGGACCTGATACTTTCTGTTTAGAAGGCTACTATTAATTGACACAATTTCTTTGATAGATATAGGCTTATTCAGATTATCTATTTCTTCTTGAATGAGTTTTGGCAGATGGTGTCTTTCAAGGAATTGGTCTATTTTATCTAGATTATCAAATATTTGAGCATAGCATTGTTCAGAATATTCATTATCCTTTTAACATCCAGGAGATCAGTAGTGATATGTCTTTTTCATTTCTAATAATAGTAATTTGTGTCTTCTTTTTTTCTTTTTTTAACTAGTCTGGCTAGAGGTTTATTAATTTTATTGATCTCTTTAAATGATCAGTTTTTTGTTTCATTGATTTTCTTTATTGATTTCTGGTTTTCAATTTATTAAGTTCTACTCTAACCTTTTTTTTTTCCTTACTTAGGATATAATTTGTTTTTGTTTCTGGTTTCCTACTGTATACAGTTAGATTATTTATCTCAAGCTTTCTTTTCTGATGTATGAATTCTATAAGTTGCCCTCTAAGCACTGATTTCACTTCATTTCATAAATTTCATAAAGAGTATTTTCATTTTCATTTAGTTTGAACTTTATTTCATTTTGAGAACTTTTCTTTGATCCATGACTTATTTAGGCATGTTGTTTATATTCCAATATTTTGGGGTTTACCAACTATCTCTCTGTTATTTATTTCTAGTGTAACTTCACCATGGCCTGAGAGCACACATTCTATGATATTTATTCTTTTAAACTTGTTAAGATGTAGTCTATGGTGGTCAGTGCTCTATGTGAGCTTAAGGAGAATGTCTAGGCTACTATGATTGGATGAAATATTATATAACTGTCAATTAGATCCAGATGATGATAATGCTTTTCAATTCAACTATATCTTTACTGATTTTTTGCCCACTAGATCTATCAATTACTATTGCAGGGGTGTTGAAGTTTCCAACCACAATAGTAAATGTGTGTTGATTTCTTCTTTCAGTTTTAACTGGTTTTGCCTCATGTACTCTGACACTCTGCTGTAATGTGCATAGATAAGATTGCCATGTCTTCTTGGAAAGTCAACCCCTTTATCATTTTGTTATGTCTCTCTTTGTCCCTGATAATTTCCTTGTTCTGAAATCTTCTTTGAAATTAAAATAACTATTCTCAGTTTCATTTTGATTAGTGTTAGCATGGTACATCTTTCTCCATCCCTTTTAATCTGTGTCTTTATAATTAAAGTGGGTATCCTGTTAATAGCATACATCTGGGTTCTGTATATTATTTGCTCTATTATTTAATTAGTGTATTTAGACCACTCACATTTAAAATGATTATTGATAGAATTGGATTAATACCTACTATAGTTTACTATTTTTTATCCTGTTCTTTGTTTCCTTTGTCTTCCCCTTTTTTTCTACTTCCTCTGGTTTCAGTTAAGCATTTTATTTTTCCACTTTCTCTCTCTCAGCCTATCAGTTAAACTTCTTTTTTTACCATTTTTTAAGCAATTGCCTTAGAGTTTGCAGTATACATTTACAACCAATTTAAACCCACTTTCAAATAACACCATACCTCTTCACAGATAGTGCAAGTACTTTATAGTAGACTATTCCCAATTCTTCTCTCATGTCCCTTCTGACTTTACTGTTATTTTACTTATTCTATAAGCTATATAACCATGTAAGCTATAACCACCTAGTATGTTCTTGCTATTTGTTTTGAAGTTATCTATTAGGTCAATTGAGGATGCAAATAAAAGATCTTAGTTTTGCCTCCATTTACTTTTTTTCTAACGTTCTTCCTTTCTTCATCTTGATCCAACTTTCTGAACTATACTTGTTCCTCTCTATGAAAAACTTCTTTTAACATTTCTTCCAAGATAGGCCTACTGGTAATAAATTAATCAATTAATTAATTTTAAAAATGCATTAGTTTTTGTCTGAGAAAGTCTGTATTTCCTCTTTACTTTTAAAAGAATAATTACACTTAATTCAGATGTCTAGATTGATGGACTTTTCTTTCAATATGAAATATTTCACTATATTCTCTTCTTGCTTGCATGGTTTCTGAAGAAAAGGCTGATAAAATTCTTACCCTTGTTCATCCATAGATAAGGTATTTTCCCTCAAACTGGCTCCTTTCAACATTTTTCTTCATCTGATTTTCTGCAATTGAATATGATATGCCCACATGTAAATATTTTCTGGTTTTACCTTGTTTGGTGTTTGTATTTCCTAGACCTCTGATTTGGTATCATTTGTCATTAGTTTTGGAAAATTTTCAGCCATTATTACTTTAAATATTTCTCTTCCTTTCTCTTTTTTCTTTCCGTATTCTCATTACCTTGTGTTACACTTTTTTGTGTGTAATTTTCCACAGTTTTCAGATATCCTATTGAGTTCTTTCAATACTATGTTCTCTTTACATTTATGTATTGCCAAATCTTCAAGCTCACTGACTATTTCTTGGCTGTGAAAAAGCATTCTTCATTTCAGTTGCAGTGTTGGTTTTTTTTTTTTTTCATTCTTAAAATGAATGAAAAACATTTTCTTTTCATTCTTAAAGTTTTCTCACCCATATTACACATTCTGTCTTGTATGTTAACTTTCTCCAACAGAGTTCTTACCATATTAATAATAGGTATTTTAAATCCGAAGTCTGATAGTTCCAAAATCTCTACCATATCTGAATTTGGTTATGAGGCTTGCTTTATCTCTTTAGATGTGTTTTTTCTTGCCTTTTAATATGTCTTGTAATTTTTTTACAAGCCAGATATGATATATCAAATAATAGGCACTGTTGTAAGCAGGCCTTTAGTGTGAGATTTTCTTTTTACCTTGCCAGAGTTAGGTTGTGTTTAATATTTGCTATAGCTGTAGATGTCATAGGTTTCAGTTTCTCCTAATATCCTTCTTTCTGTCTCCTGTTTTGTCTTTCAGCTTTCCTAGAAACTCCTTAAACTGTGTCTGTGTCTTGCAGCCCTCTCAGTTGTAATCCACTGTTATTGTTGGAACACTTTTAATATGCTCATAAGGTATTGGGGAGTGGAAGCACTCTATACTCTTATGAGTAAATCTCCATTTTTAGTGAGCCAGGATCCCTGAACTGTAACCCTCAGAGAAGTTTCCTAACCCTTTTTTTTTCTTCATGAGAGACAGGAAAACTAGAAGGGGCTTAGATCACCCAATTATTCTTCTTCCAAGTCTGATAAAGCTCTGATAAAGATGTTTATCTAGAAGACTAGGCTTTATTTCAGAGAACGGAGGTTCTGGGCATGTTTCATAACGGCTACATTTCCCCTCCCTTTGCCTGAGGCAAGAGGAAATTTTTCTCCGATCTTTACTGTGAGAACCTAGCAAGACTCCTAAAGGTCAACTCCTGAAGGTATGGGTGCTCCCTGGTCACTGGGTCCTCACCATTACTGTTGAAGAGCCCTCTACCCATTGCTGGCTCCAGTGAGGTCATAAGGTATGATTCTCTGCATTCACCTACCTTTGCAGTTTTCAGGAAGGTGATTTACCTTGTGACCTCAATTATCTGGTAGATGTAGGAAGAGTTGCTGATTTTCAGTGTGTTCAGCTTTCTTCTTATCTGCATGACAGGAGTGATAACTCCCAAGGTCTTCAAATGCCATAGCAGAAACCAGAATTCTAATGATATTTTTTAATACATTTTATCTTTCGACCACATAAAAGGGTGAGGTACACAGATCTTATTATGTCAGTAATAACATAAAAAGGCAGACAGGTTTAGAGAGAGCAAATAAATTTTCTAGAGATAAATGGCTAGTATATGCAGCTAACCTGGATCTTCTATTGCCTTCCCAAACTTTTCCGATATAGGCTTTTATGTTTAGACATTAATGCATATGAAACAACTGGAAAGAAGAATTTTAGTTTAAGCAGAGAACCATCCTGGTTTGGATTAGGTCTATGGCATGATGTGAAAAGCACTGGACTTGAGACATCCTTTAATAAATGTCCTCAATCCTGACTCAGCCCCCAACTCACTTTAAGATTTTAGGAAATTCACAATAATGTGAGTCTCAGTTTCTCAGTGTGAATCTGAAGCAAGAATGAACCACATGATCATTGAGGTCTCCTGAAATCATGAAGTGAAACAATTCAAAGTTGAACTTAGGCATTCACTCATAATCTGGGGGGAGAGAGGGTTTGTGAGGAAAGGAGAATTTGTTTCCTCAAAATTTTTCTGAACTCTGAATTTCTGAATTAATCTCTTACCTTAGGTGAAAAGCCTTAGCTTCCTTAATTCTTTATATGATGTGATACTTTTCCTTCCCATCTGCTGCTTACACTATTGGGGGGGGTGTGTTTGTTTGTTTTGAGAGAGAGAGAGAGCATAAGCAGGGAGGGGCAGACGGAGAGAAAGAGAGAGAGAGACAATCCCAAGCAGGCTACACACTCAGTATGGAACCTGAGGCAAGGCTCAGTTTCACAACCCTGAGGTCATAACCTGAGCCAAAATCCCAAGTCTGCTGCTTAACCAACTGAGCTATCCAGGCACCCCTGCTTTTTCATTATTGTTTATAAATATGACTACTGTTAAAGATTTTATTTTTATTTATTTATTTGACAGAGATCACAAGTAGGCAGAAAGGCAAGCAGAGAAAGAGGAAGGGAAGCAGGCTACCTGCTAAGCAGAGAGCCTGATGCGGGGCTCAATCCCAGGACCTTGAGACCATGATCTGAGCCAAAGGCAGAGGCTTTAACCCACTGAGCCACCCAGGTGCCCCATGAGTACTGTTTAAAGCAGGACTTCCTTCCAGGATACCTCATCTTTGAGCAGTCCTTATGCTTTCTTCCTCTTATAACTCTACAGTCATTACCAACTACTGAATTGTCTCTGTTAACTGTCACTTCCTCAGAGAGGCCTTCCTTGATCTCTTAGACTAGGACAAAACCCAGCACTTCCCCTTTTCTGAACTTAATTGTTCATATCTATGTTTTTTGCTCTTCTGGAATCCATATCAAGGCAGGACTCCTATAGGTCACTGCTGTACTCCCAGGGCTCTTAAGTCCAGAACAGGGCTGTCCAACAGAACTTTTTGCAATAATAGTAATATTCTGTAATCTGCATATGTGACTACTGAGCACTTAAAAATTTTCCAGTACAAATGAGCCACTGAATGTTTATTCTAATTTGAATTCAAATAGCCATATGCAGTTAATGGCTACATCCCTGACCGTAGAGGACTAGAGCAATGTTTCTCAAAATCGAAATTGAAATGTCAGGAATCAGTATTTTAACTCCTTCTCCAGGTAATTCTTCCCACCAATAAAATTTGACTGTTGATCTAGAATGTGATTCTCAAGACTGGCTACACATTAGAATCATCTGGAGGAGAAAATGATTCCTAAGCCACATTCCCAGAGATTCTATTTCAGCTGATCTGCTGTGGGGTCCAGGTATTAGTATTTAAAAAAACTAAATAAAGCAGGGGCTCCTGGATGGCTCAGTGGGTTAAAGCCTCTGCCTTTGGCTCAGGTCATGATACCAGGGTCCTGGGATCAAGCCCCGCATCCCAGGGTCCTGGGATCAAGGCCCGCATAGGGCTCTCGGCTTAGCGGGGAGCCTCCTTCCTCCTCTCTCTGCCTGCCTCTCTGCCTACTTGTGATCTCTGACTGTCAAATAAATAAAACCTTAAAAAAAAAAAAAAACACTAAAGCAGAAAACCTCTTCAGTGATCATCATGTACAATCAAGTTTCAGAGGCCTAGAACGTATGTTCTCACATGGTACTCAGTACCTATTAGATAAATACACAGAAAAACCGGTCTGTGTGCATTTAGAAATGATCAGTGATTACGAGTGAAATCTTGTGATGCCCCAGAGATGTTACTGACATTAGTGATTCAGAAGGATTTCTTGATGGTGATAACAAATTCAGCTTTAGGCAGTCTTTTATGATTGTATGAAATTCCTTGGCCCTTTGTTTCATTCATAATTAGTACAAATACCACCTAACTCTGTCACCTTTAGTGGGTGACTCGCACAGAGCTCCCTGAAGGATTATCTCTTAAAATACACAAAAGCTTTTCTAGTTTGCTGGTTGATCCACACAGGGCGGAGGACACCGCCTCAGGGTCACGTGAGTCACAAGACCGAGCAGCAGTTGGAGAAGGTGTTTCTCAACCTGCAGCCCTGGGCGGCCTCCACGTCTCCTTTATTGCAGTGCTCTCTCCTTCTCCAGGCGCTGTGCCCTAATTGTCCCCGCAGGAAATAATGGCTGGCGGGGCAGCCGGGTCGCGCGGAGGCCACAGACCTCTGGGTCTTAGGTGCTAGAGCCCGCCCTTCTCCCGCCCAGTCATAGATAATTTGTCCCGGCAGGAAGTAAAGGCCGGCGGGGCTGTCCCAGCTGCTGGGGAATAGGCGGGTGCGGGCTCCGCCGCGGCGCAGGGGAGACAACGGAGAGGGTGCTGAGCTGGAGGGAGCTTCTGCGCCAGCCCCGAGCACAGTGAGTACGAGCAACGGACTCCAAGGAACCCGGTAGCTTTGCAGTGGAGCGTCTCCTGAGTTTTCAGAATGCGCTGATGATTAAAAAGAAAAAAGAAAAAAAAAAAAAATCAAAGCTCAGAATAAAAAAGAAAAAAAGAAAGATCAAAGCTCAGAACAATTATGTTCAAGCACTGAGAATTTTGCCGAGGATGTGGGCAGATCTTGCCAGGAGAGTTGAGGAAATCAACATGAAACTAAAACTGAAATCTTAGTTGCAGTAGAAGAAGCATTATTGATTAGAACGTGCCAAGTCCTAACAAAAAAAGGTCTACATAGAAGTGTAAATTGAGAAAACTTAGGGAAAATTGAGAGGAAAAACATTTACAAATAAATGAAATAGAAGTACAAAAATAAAAATGAATGACTAAAATA
Source organism: Neogale vison (assembly GCF_020171115.1). Classification (NCBI taxonomy): domain Eukaryota; kingdom Metazoa; phylum Chordata; class Mammalia; order Carnivora; family Mustelidae; genus Neogale; species Neogale vison. Next base: position 128,523,603 of record NC_058101.1, read on the forward strand.
TCAGAGGACACTTGAAGGCAAGCACTTAAAAACTCTTAGTTAAGTGGTTTGAGACTTGTTAACAAGTCTGCACTAAAAAGAATTGGGAGTTATGTGCTAAAAGTGATATTGCTTCACTTTTGCATATAAATTTTATTGATTTAGGAAGGTAGATTCTTCCTTAACGATGGTGCGTATTGCCAACTTGCCAGCCCACATTGAAATTAGGTCACTTGCTTTCTGAAATGTACTGGAGCTGTATGCAATAAATTTCAGTTCTTTGCAGGATATAACTTTAATATTGATAGTGTTCACTCAGCAGTCAAAATGCAGTTCATGCACTCGGATTAGCTCTTCAAATTATTACTGCAATAGCAATGAAATCTAAGAGGACTGTCAATGGTCTTTAATAAAGCCATCTTTTCACTTAAATAATTTGCCACTTCTGAAAGTTAGGCATTCTCTTATCAGTTTGTGTTTATAGAGGTTTTGTTTCACTTTGCTTATTTTAATTTAAATGGAAAAAAACTAATTTCTTAGCTATCACCAAATCATGTGTCTTCTTAGTCCCGTGATATCCTTCCCAGGTAACTCCAGTTCCTCTGAGCTATTATGGTCCTGATATTTTAGCAGCAGTACACCTGCTTGAACCTTGAGCGATATTCCATGTAAGCCATTGCAGGGCTAAACCTGACTTGTGTCTAACAATAAGAGTATTATTTTTTATTGAAGTAGTGTTATCATGTCAGCGTTTCAGTATGTCTCAGGGCCTCTTCCTCAGTTACGTCCCCAAGGAAGATATTGTCTTTCCAGCATTTGTTTTGGTTTGTTTTAAGAAACCACATACAATTTCAAATAGATATTTTTCTTACTAAGATTTATTGAGTAATTTTGAAGTTATCTCTGTTTTCAGTTAAATTATCCTTAATAATGCCAAAGGATATATGTCATAGGCAGTTCTATATTTAATATTCTCTGCAAGAACACATAAGGAACAATACATGGAAAAATGAAACACCTTTATTTTTTTAAGATTTATTTGTTGGGGCGCCTGGGTGGCTCAGTGGGTTAAAGCCTCTGCCTTTGGTTCAGGTCATGGTCCCAGGGTCCTGGGATCGAGCCCCGCATCGGGCTCTCTGCTCAGCAGGGAGCCTGCTTACTCCTCTCTCTCTGCCTGCCTCTCTGCCTACTTGTGATCTCTGTCAAAAAAATAAAATTCTTAAAAAAAAATAATAATAAGATTTATTTGTTTATTTGAGAGAGAGAGAGAGTACACCAGCAGGAGCATGGAGGGGGGTGCAGGGAGGGACAGAGGAAGACAGAGCATCTCAAGCAGACTCCCCACTGAGCATAGAGCCCAATGCATGGCTCAATCCCAGGATCCCGATATCATGATCTGAACTTACATCAAGGTCAGACGTGTAACTGACTGAGCCACCCAGGTGCCCTAAAATACCTTTATGGTAAATATCATTGTAAAATAAAACAGCAAGGAAAGCTGATTTCAGGTATACTTTATTCAACACATACCCCAAGAAGTCATCATAACTTTAAATTTGGAGGGGAAAAAAAGACTGGATTGATTATCTTCCATTCCAAAGGGCTTAAGGAGATGAAGTGAACCAAAAAGTCAGTGCACAAAAAATGATTTCAAAATGATATTGTGGGAAGATTCTGATTACCTCCTATGATAAAATGACTCATTTGTGTTATTTTTTCCTCAGGTAGATTATACAACTGAAAGAGTAAATTATATTCAATAGCCTTTTCTAATGTTATGAAGAATGTCTGATTCTTGGCTATTTGTGGTTTGGATCATTTTCTTCAAAGGGAACCAGAACTTTTTGATAAGCTTAGCAGGGCTCTCCAATAGAACTTCCTCTAATGTCGGAAATATTCTATCACCTGCATTGTTCAGATAACTACTGGCTATATGTGACTATCAAGCATTTCATATTAATTAGCTTGGCTAAGGAACTGATTTTTTTTTTTTTTACCTAATTTTAATGAAAATTTAGTTAGCCACATGTGGCTAGTGGCTACCAGATTGCACAGATGGTTAGCTGCCTTACATTGTTCTGCTGACCAGGTGATAGTATTGTGCCCCATACCACTGTCGTTCTTGTATTTTAGGAGATTCCTTTTTTTTTTCCTTCCAAATTTTTATTTAAATTCTAGTTAATTGACATATATTGTAATATTGACTTCAGGAGTAGAATTTAGTAATTCATCACTTACATATAACACCCAGTGCTCATCACAAGTATCCTCCTTAACCATCGCCCATTTAGCCCACCCCCCACCCCCCTCCCTCCATCAACCCTCAGTTTATTCTCTATCCTTAGGAGCCTAGGATAGGGATCCCTAGGTGGCTCAGGGTGGCCTGGGATCAAGTTCGGCATCAGGCTCCTTGCTCAGCAGGGAGCCTGTTTTTCCTTTGCCTGCCACTCCCCCTGCTTGTGCGCTCCCTCGCGCTCTCTCTCTCTCTCTCTCTCTGACAAATAAAATCTTTAAAGAAAAAATGTTAAAAAAAAAAAAAAAAAGAGTTTAGGAGGTTCCTGAAGGGATACCTCAAGGACCTAAACCTTGAAGAGATTTAAGAAATTCTTGAAGATATCTTTAAAGGATTCTTTTATCTGTTTAGTTATTTTTCTTTTTAAGTCAAAAAGATATAAGGTTTTATGACCTACTTCAACTAATACACACCATGAGGGTACTACCGATGAGGACAGTGCCTTTGTCTGTACGTAATCCCTGAATCTATAGCAGCAACACAATCTACACGTGCCCTCTGTCGCAGCTGGCACAACAAATTGACCAGGAACGGGAGGGTAAGAGGATGGTGAAAAGAAATTAAGAGACAAAGAGATGGGGGCAGGAGGAACACCAAGGAGGATGTCCAATAGTGCCAATTTTATTCAAGACTGTGAGGCATTATATAGCTAACAGAAACAATCATAAGAAAGTATTTTTAGCTGATTACTAAAGTGTTTGCAACATGCACAGAAAATCCTTCAAGCTTTCCCATGATCTATTTCCCAAGCAACAATAGCAGACCCTCTAGCGCCAGATGTACTGACTTCAAGGCCACTCAAGACATAGTTTGTGTAAGCACAGCACAGTCTTACAGTGGTGTAGTCTATAGCCCGTGCAGGGACAGCAAGGACCAGCCAAGAATTTCTGACCCCAGCCAAATCGTCTCTATCTGACTAGAAAGCGTGTGGTAAGTCACGGAGGAGAGCGCACAACACATAGCACAGACCCTTTCTTAATGCTACTCAACTTTATCGACCTAAGCCTTTTGTTCGGCTATTCAGCCTTTAAAGGAGGCACAAGTCAGGACCTGGTTTGGTCCTCATCTCAAGGCTTACCATGGCCTCCCACAACCCTTAATCTCCTGTCTGAAATTTTTAAAAAGTTTTGGCTTTTGAAGCACTGATAGTTCTTTTTTTATATATTTATATAAAAAAGAGGGGCAGGGGCAGAAGGAGAATTTCAGACAGGATCCATGCCTAAGGCAGAGCACCAAATGGGACTCGATCTCATAACCCTGAGATCATGACTTCAGCGGAAATCAAAAGTCAGATGCTTAAACAACTGAGCAGCCCAGGCTCCCCAGACTGTAAGTTCTGAACATCTTCACATTTTTAATTGTCATTAATTGTCATTTCATTTTTAATTGTCACAACAACCGTTTGAAGTAAATTGAGTCCTGGTCCACCACAAATCTTTTCATTATGCCAGTCCATGTACACAAGATAATTTTCTTATAATATAATAAGAATTATCTGCAGAAGTGCCTGGTTGGCTCAGTTTGTTAAGCATCCAGCTATTGGTTTCAGCTCAGTTTATGATCTTGGGGTCCTGGGATGAAGCTCTGAGTTGGGCTCTGAGCTCCGTGGGGAGGCTGCTTAAGGATTCTCTCTCTCTCTCTCCTCTCCCCCTCATCCCCACTCTCTCTTTTTTTCTCAAATCAGTGAATGACTCTTTAAAAAAAAAAAAAAAAATTGTCTCCAGATTTTGGAAGAAGTTAGATTTTCAAGCTCTGAAGACAAAGTTTTTTTTTTTTAATTGTAGTTTAATGATCAAAAACTGTTTGTTGGTAAAATAAAAGAAAAAAACAAATGAACATGGAGTATGAACACAATACATAATTTCATAGTGTCCTAACTTTTTAATCTGGAAGAAGGAATTTTAGCATTATTTTTTGAAAAGCTCAATAAATATCACATAGTAATCACAATTTATTCATCGTCTCACAACTTCTTACTGGTTTTATTTTTATTTTATTTCAGAAGCTCTTGAAAAGGACATCAAGTGCGAAGTGAATCAGCTCACTCCCAGGCAGTACTGGAACCATGAGCAGTAACGGAACAGACCTGACCGTTGGTTTTGTGTCCTCTTCTGTAGCTGTCCTTTTGTTTGGCTCAAACTTTGTACCACTTAAAAAATACGATACTGGTGATGGTAATTATTCTTCCTTCATAGTTAACTTTAAATTATGTATAAATGTGAAGTTCTCTTTTTTGGTGGTTTTTTTGTGTGTTTTTTTGTTTGTTTGTTTGTTTGTTTGTTTTTAATGATGACTACAGATTTTCTTCCACCTGGCACCACATGAATAGAACTTATGAATAAATCCTTCGATAATGCTCATTTTATTTTTTCTGAGATTTAGTCAGTATAGATTAGTCTTAAGGTTATGTTTCATGGTAAAGCTGGGAGAGTGACTATCAGGAAAGACTTTTAGCCTTATCTATTGTGTTTACAGAAGAAGAAAGTTAGTCAGTTCTACCAATATACACTTGTTTTGAAAACACAAATTGCAAACACATTTCATATAATAGAGAACAGTTTGAGCACAACATGGATTTTGTGCTTATGTGCCATTTTGATTCTGATACAACACTAGGTGAGCACAGAAAATGGCACCCAGAAGAATAAAGGTACATAGGAAAGCATGAGATGTGCTTGCTCACACACCCCTCAACATTCCAAGGCTCCCTCAGTACCACACCTGTTCACATCTGGTGTTAGGATCCCCCCCATCCACCAGCTTCACAATAGCTCCAAACTGCCTCACTTCTGATGCCCACTTCCATAAGCAACCTTCAAGTCTTTTTCAAGTTGAGATTCCATATTTATTGTAATACCTGTGAATTTAACCACTTAGCCAGTGTAAAACTGTACTTTTTTTTTAATTGGGTTCCTGTCTTTTTTTTTTTTTTAACTAGGTTCCTGTCTTTTTCTTTAAACACATTGTTGATGAAATGTTTTTTGAGTGTTGTTCCCTTTTCCCCATAAAAACTGTGGTTTTTATTATGTGATTTTGCATAGTGCACTGTTTTTAGGAATGCACGTGGCATGTTAAAGTTGACCTGACTGTAATGTGAACTTCAGGAAAGTGAAGCAGGAGGTTTATTGTTTGTTTTTTGTTTTTTAATCCACCTGCCTATATATAGCCAGGAGAAGAAGACATTCAGATGTTATGCTGAACACCTGGTGGGAAGCCCTTACTTTATCACCTCTGTTCCTTTTGTCTTGCTACTACTTAATAGAATTACAAATCTTTTCCCCCAGAGCTTTTCTCCTCTTTTTCTTTGGGATTAGGATGGAAATGGAAACTACTAAAAGAAGAACAAAATCTATACCGAGGGGTAGAGGAACTGGTTTTCAGGTATCTCCCAACAACTGTGATCCTGGGCAAGTCTCACCAGCTCTTCTGTTCTCAGTTCTGAATTGTAAAATGAAGAACTTGTAAAATGAAGTTTGCTTTTATCTCTGTGATCTTCCTTTTTGCCCTAGAGGCTAACAGCCACTTTTTTTTTCTCTCTCTCCTCCACCATGAGATTGAATTGAAATAGGCAAAAATCTTCCACAGGTAGTCAGAAGTGCTACACTGAGTTATCCCTGCCCTAGTATTTCTTCCTATATCGACTATTTCTTTAACCTATGAATCCCTAAACCCTTGAGGGAACAGAAGCCTGCTACAGCTAGACTTCCTATCTTCCGCTACCTGGCAGATGGCAACCCAGAGCACAGAAAGGAGAGTGCTCCAACCCAGAATGCTAATTCTCAGGTTTGGACTGGCAGGCTCATGACAGGCATTCAACTCTAGCTGTGAGGGGTCTACCTGTGGCCATAAGTGGCTTTGTTTTTATCCCAACGGTGGTATAAATGATCCCGAATGGTCTAAATTACCATTGTGCTATTCTGAAGTTCTTAATGCTGTGTTTTGGTGAAAGAAGGCACTAGGTGTGGCATTCGAATAAAAATATATAGATTTAGGCTTACCAAAACTCTTCGGTAGAAAATTCTTGATTTGTCTAACAGGTGAAACAAACGAAAGAATGTTAAGCAGGAATGCACTTCCTTGGCAAGCTCTGGAGTAAACAGTAGGTTTAAATTCCAGCTCTACAAACCGTTAGCTGTTGAGACACGTTGCTTCATCTCACATTCATTTTCTCCGTCTTTAAACTAGGGTTAACGATGATGCATAGTAATTGTAAAAATTACATTACGTGTAGAAAATACCTGTACATAGGCATTCAGTAAGTGGTGACCATTCCTCTAGTAATATTGCTTTGATACCCCTAAGGGTTAATTTACTCAAATCAGTTTGAACCACTGAAACCGATTTCTTTTATTTCCAGGAATGTTTCTCCAGTGGGTACTTTGTGCTGCCATATGGTTGATTGCCGTGGTGGTCAATCTGATACTACATTGCCCTAAATTTTGGCCTTTTGCAATGGTTGGCGGCTGCATTTGGGCAACAGGTAATGCATGATTTAATTTATTTGGTAATCACTTAAAACTATGACCAAAATAACTCTGGTTCATAATAAAAAGAGATAGCACAAACAGCAATTCTGAATAATACTTAGACATAGATACTAGAAACTCATTTCATTCAGATGCTCAATAAATATTTTGGGTATATTTTCTGACTTTTTCCTCTTAATGATTTCTTTCTTAGTTCTGATAAAAATTATGGCAAAAATGTTTCAGTTGCTCTCTTTCTGTTCAAGCATAACTCATATATTAGTTTAAGTGCTCCAGGCTTTCTTTTCTCTATGTTAATTGGAAAATATTCTTTTTAAATAGTAGTCTCTACTAATATAGTATTTAAGACTTGTTCTTAAAAGTAGGCAGACACATTTTCATTTCAAAAGCATTGGCAAAAAAAAAAGGGGGGGGCAAACAAAAATCTTCCCTCTGTTGCTTTATCAATATCTGAAATTATATAACTGGAATTTATACCTTTGGCCCGTCAGGACAGTTTTTCTTCTATTAATATAAATATATCCCAGAAGAATTCTATTCTATTTAGCAAAAAGATTTCCAAGTATCAAGGATTTTTTGAGGTTAATTTGATTAAAAGCAAATAAATTTTAAAATATTAAAAGCTTATTGGGTACCCACTAAATTTGAATCTTTGCAGAATTAAATGATTTAGTGAAGTTTCTGAGTTGGAGGACAAAAGAGTTCACTTTTAAATTTCCACTGGAATTTAAATTATTATATCTCATTTATACCTTGGTACAATTATGTTTATCACATCTAATGGGGAGAGAGAAACAGAAAGCTCACTGTATCAAACAGCTCTTTATAACAACTATAATATTTGTAATTACCCAGCAGGCTCTATTGGGATTCAGTGGGGAGGGTTGTAATTTGAGAAGTGTTGCAGATGTGGATGCTATAGGTCAGAGTAATGGAATGGAGATGGGGAGTAGAGGAAAGGGAGCAGCCAATGATGATGTAGGGATTTTTTCATAGGTGATTAGGAGGCTGGTGGTATCATTGATACAGGTGATGACAATAGAAGTATGTGTCCAAAAAGAAAAATGATGAGTTCAGTTTGGGACCTTTTGAGACTGAAGTTCCTGTTGTTCCCACACTGGGGGACATCTGGTTGGAGATCTCTTGTTGGGAACAGACACTAAAACTGTGGAGAAGGTCCAGGCTAGAGCAATAGCACTGGGAGTATGTGTCTCTAATTGATAGCTGAAATCTTGAAAGGGCAAGTGTCCAAAGAAGGCTATATAGCAAGAGAAAAAATGTGTTCAAGGGGAAATATTTAGGGGGCACCTAGATCCAGACAGTATGACAAGAAAGAGTAGCCTGTGACAGAGAGAGACAAGAAGGAATCAGGAAATGAAGGCATCTTGGGAGCCACCAGAGGAAATCTTTCAAGAGAAGATTGCAGGACTGAGGCCAGACTGCTGAGTGGTTAAGAACTCTTGAAAAAAAAAAAAAAATCATGCATTTGGCCTTGAGTGACCTTCCTGAATACAGGGCTCTAGAAGGTATGTCAGTGAGCATGGGAGAGCATAGTCTGGGACCATATTGGGCCAAAGACTTCTAGTCTTTGGCTCTGGTTCTAGTCTAAGAGGACAGTCACCACTGATTTATCATTGAAAGTTATCATATAACTTTCTACAAGAAGTTATAGAGACCTATGTTAAGGATAAAGAGTGCTGGTGTAATTAGGCAAAGAGCTAATTCATCATTTTTCTTTGTAGGATTTTGGTTTTTGTTGTTGTTGTTTTTAAGATTTTATTTATTTATTTGACAGAGAGAGATCACAAGTAGGCAGAAGCAGGCAGAGAGAGAGGAGGAAGCAGGCTCCCTGCTGAGCAGAGAGCCCGATGTGGGACTCGATCCCAGGACCCTGAGATCATGACCCGAGCCAAAGGCAGTGGCTTAACCCACTGAGCCACCCAGGTGCCCCTGTAGGATTTTGTTTTATGCCTAGTTCTTTTAGCAATCATCAGCCTGAGTTTAATGCCCAAAAGTGTAGTTATTTTATTCAAAAAATGAGGAATTGTGCTTGTGGTTTCCTAAATTTTTTCAAATCCCATAAACTTCATCTGAAGTTAAAAATTAATTCAATTTGGGGCACCTGGGTGGCTCAGTGCCTTCGGCTCAGGTCATGTTCTCTGGGTTCTGGGATATAGCCTCTCTGCTCAGCAGAGAGCTTGCTTCCCCCTCTCCCGCTGCCTGCCTCTCTGCCTACTTGTGATCTCTCCCTCTGTCAAATAAATAAATAAATCTTTTTTAAAAAATTAATTCAATTTATAAATTTATTTTTGTATTAGAAATAACATTTTTTTCTGTATGTTTTATCTCCAGGGAACATTACTGTTGTCCCAATTATCAAAACCATTGGTTTAGGCCTTGGAATCTTAATCTGGGGATCATTTAATACCTTAACTGGCTGGGCAAGCTCAAGGTAACACAAAGCAATTTCAACTAAGATTCTCTACACTGATGTAAGGCAAGTCCTAGGGATTGGGCTAGCTGAGGGGAATAACCTGGTTATTATCCTCACAGAGATTATAGCTGGTAAGACATACACATGAAATATGCTACTTTTAATTATTATTTGCCTGAAATTCTAATATCCCATCTAAATATTTGGTTAAGATACAGTAAAAAATTAGCTCCTCAGAACAGAAGAAGGAAGAGAGGAGGGAAACTGAAGTGTATTTTCCTTTTTTTATTGTGTGACAATTTCTTGGACATGTTATATGCATCATTCTCCTCTCATTTTCACAAAAATGAGGTAAACACTACCTTATAAGAGAGCTGAGAGACAAAGAGACTGAGTAACTTGCTGAATGTCATGGAATGAATAAGCTAAGGCTTCAAACCCAGGTCTTCTAGTTCTAAAGCACATATTACTTCTGGAGCCTGGGCTATGGTCAAAAAACTATGGCCCACCTTCCCAGCCACTTTTGTAAATAAAGTTTTTTGGAACACAACCAAACCCATCCATTTCATATTGTCTCTGGCCGCTTTTACACTATAGTGGCAGAGCTGAGTAATTGCAAGAGATCATCTGGCCCACAAAGCCTAAAATATCTACTCTCTGGCCCCTGCCAGCCCCAGCTCTGGAGGGGTCCAGCAGGGTCACCATAAGCCACATGGTGTCCATTTATATTTCAAGTTAAATTAAAATTTGATAAAATTAAATATTCAGTTCCACACTGCACTTCTCATAGATCAAGTGTTCCATAGCCACAGATGGCCAGAAACTACCCTGTTACACTGGGCACCTATAGAAGACCCCCCCCCATTATCATAGAAACTTCTATTTGATTGTGCTACCCTTGTTCGGTATTCAAATTAACACTCAAGTGGAGTTTGGGAAAAGGAATAGAAAGGAGGGTGTCACTCTTACCTTAATTTGGAGGCTCCTCTTCCCTCTCAAAGCATTATAACAACCTCAGTAATAATAAAACAAATTAACTTCCAATCTGTTCTTTCCTGGCCTTTCCCCGTTCTTCCACCAGCTTCTTACAGGTGCTATTTTCTTTTGCTTCTTCTACTTGCCTCTTTCATTCTTGCCCTGAATGGGCAACAGTGCCAACAGTAATTGTTAGTAACAAATGCTACAGTTGATGTCAAGGCATTAAAAAAAAAAAAAAAAAGGTGATGCCAAAACGTTGTGATCTTTAACCAAGCAGTTACTTAAACGTCTGTCTCAATAAACACCATACAAAATTGCAGCCAATTAATTAGGATTCACTTAGCCACTAATGTATTTTGTTTTCCTTCTTCCTTAATCTTAATAAGAAAGGACACTCACAAGAACTTTTATGTATACTAACTCATTTTAGATATCTTCATAAGAAGAAAGGGATATATATGACAATTATACCTACCTTATAGGTATCCCATTTTAAACATGAGGAATTGAGGCTGCAAAGAGATGTTCAAGTCACAGTTAGTAGGAGAGGGATGTAGGATTTGAATCCAGGAATCTGACCCTGAGTCCATGTTCTTGAACACTGTGATGAACACATTTTCAAAAATAGCTACGCTGATGCAGCTTTCTCAACTCCAGGTTTGGCTGGTTTGGAATGGATGCAGAAGAAGTATCAAAACCGGTGCTAAATTACGTCGGAGCTGGATTATCAGTAGTGAGGTACACAGTCGTTTCGGACTTAACTCTTCTTCTAAAACTTTAGAACGCCTTTTAGAGATCCCAATGTGTTTACATTTTTTTAAACCTGCATTTCATAAAAGTGCCATGATTTGCCCTCTGATTCTTCATTTATATTCACAGATTTGGCTTTCGAGGACAAAAGTGTCAGCTCTGGGTCCCAAGCCCCAGCTTTAGTTCTCAAAAGCTCTGAGACCCCTGGAAAATCATTGAGCCGCTTTGAAGCTCATTTTCATTTATCTGTGATCTTTAGAAAAATCTTAGTACATAGCTCCTAAATTAGAATCAAAAAAGGCACGTTATTTTGTAAACTCAACTATACTCTATAAATAAATGTTATGCTGTCTCCCCAGTGCCCCTGGAATAGTCCTTGATTCTCTCCTCTTATCTCCTCTCATTACTCACTTCCTCTTTGCCCACCGTTTCCACATTCCTGCTGTCACTTCATCTCTGCTCATCCCAGTCTGATAACTACTCTCTCACATATGAAAACATGTATTCATTTAAATATGTGTTTTGGGATGCATCTGTGTCTAGTCATATGCACTATGTGAATGAAGATGAAAATGACTTTAAATCTCCATAGGTCAGTGTTCAATCAATAAAACTCCTGCAGGAATTAGGTCACCTTAAATTCAGTCCCCTTTCCTTTCTAGTCTCCATTTATATTCCCTGTCAGTGCTTCACATAATGGATAGCCGTGCCTGGAAAGATTTTAGTACTTTTTTATTCTTCAGGGAAAGAACACTCTATTTCTCTTCCTCCTGCAATGATGGCTTTTTCCCTGCCACATTCAGGAACAATCTCTTTGTCATTGAAATGTTGCCTAAGAGAGTGGTTCCAGGCCAATTGGAGAAGAAATAACATAGATTATTCTAAAAAAGCAGATTCCTGACATTTTTGGTTAGAGGCAATTTTATGTATTTTGTACAATTCACATGGCATCCTAGCTTTGAATAGCTCTCCCAAAAACAATTTTTACACCCCAAAATTGTTATGTAGCATGCCTTAGTTTTGACTTAATAGTAATTTAAAGCCAATTTACTCAGTCTGTCAGGCATTGTTTTTCTCCATATTTCTTCTTTCTTTAGAAAGTGTCCATTCTCTAAAATCGCAAATTATTCATGTTCTACCCACTTCTATCTGTATGACCTTGGGCAAGTCACTTAATTTCTCCAAGTCTTAGTTTCTTCATTTGGGGCTAAAGTGAGGGAAATAATTGTGTCATCCTTATAAAATATTTTGAGGTTGAAATGAAAAGAAATATGCTAAGTGCTTTGTATATTGCTAGGTAGATGGCTAACGCTCTAAAATTTGGGTAATTTGTATTATAGTAATCATTATTTGTATCAATAGCTAGTTCATATTCAATTACTGGTTTCCCCTGGGGGGTGTGTTACTCAGCTCTGTAGTAAGCTGTCAGTGCACTTGGAGATCATACGGTTTGGTTTGGAGCTTAGTCTGTGGCACAGAAATGTGATTATCTCTTCCTGTAGGGCATTCCAACTCCCTTCTGGGTTTCTTTACCAAAAGGACCTCTGGAAGCTTTTGTTTCATTATTTTAACTCCATTAAATCAGTTAGTTCAAAAGGCATTCATTGAATAAGCTTGGAGTTTCATGGCCTGTAGAAGGAAACTTAGAATATGGTCACATTTGTTTAGTCACCTCCTATTGCTATTCTTTTTAAAGGGATAGGTGAGATAGAGTGTTTCTAGCCTTACGTTTTTCCTATATGTGGTATCACTCAGTTTCTACAACTAAAATCACTCTAGGTATTTTCTTTTCTTTTCTTTTCTTTTCTTTTCTTTTCTTTTCTTTTATTCGGGAAGGGGGTTGGCAGAGGGAGAGAGAATCTTAAGCATGCTCCACGCCTAGCATGGAGCCCCATGAGGGGCTCAGTCTCATGACCCTGAGATCATGACCTGAGCCATAATCAAGAATCGGATACTTAACAGACTGAACCACCCAGGCACCCCAACTCCAGGTATTTTAAACAGCAAAGCATTTCACACAGGAAAATTTTCACAAAATTGTGATAAGGCCCAGTGGTGCAAAAGGAGGAAGGGCGCTCTGCCCAAAGCCCTGGAGCCCATGTTCCAGCCAGCCCAGCTGCCTCTGCCCAGAGTTACCACCACTGCTGAAACTACTGGAGCCACCATCAAAACAAAACAGTCTCTCCCAACTTTTAAGCCTATTTTTATGCCTCCTGTTGGCAAAACTTAGCTGCTAATAGAGTTTAGGAAGTCATGGTTTTCAGCTTTCTAGCCTCCATGGTTCAGGAGAGAATATGTAAGAGTGGGTGTGAAGCAGACACCAAGAACAGTGTTCTCTAAAACAAACTTAAATGAAGATCCAGGAGTCAGAGTTCATAAAAAAGCCAATTTATTTTCCAATTAAAAAAAAAAAAGTGCTTTGGATTATCCTTGAGTCTGCTCTCTATTTCTTTCTCAACTTGTTGTTCCTGGAGAGTTGTGTATAAGGAAACCAGTTTTTGTTTCCAGCCCTTACCTTTCTTCAGAGCCACAGACTTATGTCTAACTAGGGTCAAACTCCGCATCTCTACCAAGATGCCCCCAGGCACCTCCTCCCCAGCCTGAGGTGAGATAACCAGTGGAAGAGAGAACCCTGCTGGGTCAGGACATGGTCGGCAGTCTGCAGACACTAGCCATTAGTTCTTTTCTCTCTACCTTCATTATTTCCCAGTCAGAATTACTTTTCTTGTTCTCCCCTTCCCTGTCAACTGGTTCCTCTTCCTATGTTCCCTGTCTCATAGAATGTAATAGCCATACTTACTCAAATTCAAAACCTAGTCATCTTGAGTTTTTTTCCCTTTCATATCCCATCTTATATCTAATCCTGTAAACATTTTTTTCCTAATGTTTCACAGGTTCTTTCCCTCCTTTCCCCCAGTTCCTTAATATAAATTCACCTGCATATGATTGTAAAAATCTCACATCTAGGAGCCCTTGAGGGGCTCAGTTGGTTAAGCATCTGACTCCTGGTTCTGGCTTAGATCATGATATCAGGGTCATGATCTCAGGGTCATGAGATAGGGCCCCTAGTCAGGCTCTACACTCAGCTTGGAGTCTGCTTGGGATTCTCTCTCTCCCTCCCTCTCTGCCTCTCACCCTGCTTGTTTGTTCTCTTTCTCTCAAATAAATAAATAAAAATCTTAAAAAAAAAAAAAAATCTCAGAGCCACTGCCAGGGAGTAGCAACCCTAAAGGCTTAAGCCTTTAGGGAGGAGAGCTAGCAGATGACCTCAGTGCTGCCAACAGGAACATGGAGGTCTGGAAGATCAAGAAGCTCATCAGGAGCTTGGAAGCAGCCCACAGCAATGGCACAAGCATGATATCATTGATTATTCCTCCCAAAGACCAGACTCCACCAGCTGCAAAAATGTTAGCAGATGAGTTTGGAACTGTATCTAACATTAAGTCCCAAGTAAAATGTCTTTTAGTTCTGGGAGCCATTACATCTGTACAACAGACACACAAGCTTTAAACAAAGTACCTCCAAATGGCCTGGTTGTTTACTGGGGTACAATTGTAACAGAAGAAGGAGAGGAAAAGAAAGTCAACATTGACTTTGAACCTTTCAAACCAATTAACACATCATTGTATTTGTGTGACAACAAATTCTATACAGAGGTTCTCACAGTGCTCCTTTTAGATGACAGCAAATTTGGCTTCATTGTAATAGATGGTAGTGGTGCACTTTTTGGCACACTCCAAGGAAACACAAGAGAAGTCGTGCACAAATTCACTGTGGATCTCCCAAAGAAACATGGTAGAGGAAGTCAATCAGCCTTGTGTTTTGCTCTTTTAAGAGTGGAAAAGTGACGTTCAGAAAGTAGCTGAGACTGCTGTTCAGCAGCTTATTTCTGGGGACAAAGTGAATGTGGCTGGTCTGGTTTTAGCTAAATCAGCTGACTTTAAAACTGAACTAAATCAATCTGATATGTTTGATCAGAGGTTGCAATCAAAAGTTTTAAAATTAGTTGATATTTCCTATGGTTGTGAAAATAGATTCAACCAAGCTATTATGTACTGAAGCCCTCTCCAACGTGAAATTCATTCAAGAGAAGATTTTGATGAAATCAGCCAGGACACAGGCAAGTACTGTTTGGGAGTTCAAGATACACTAAAGACTTTAGAAATGGAAGTTGTAGAGATTCTAATAGTCTATGAAAGTCTGGATATAATGAGATACAGTCTTCATTGCCAAAGCACAAAGAGGAAAAAATTATCTAACTCCAGAGCAAGAAAAGGATAAATCTCGTTTCACAGACAAAGAGACAGACAAAACATGAGCTGATTGAGAGCACACCCCTGCTGGAATGGTTTGCTACCAACTATAAAAAATCCGGTGCTGTATTGGATTGTCACAGATAAGTCACAAGAAGGATCTCAGTTTGTGAAGGGATTTGGTAGAATTGAAGGTTATCTTGCAGTACCAAGTAGATTTCCAGAAAATGGAATACCAAGGAGGAGATGATGAATTTTTTGACCTTGATGACTACTAGGTAGTTGACATGGGTCTGGCAAAACGTGTCTCACCCTCCAGCATGCAACCCAAGGAGCATACCTGTGATGGAATCCAAACAGTTCAATTATATAAGAGAATATTATGAAAATGTATACAGCAACAGACTGGGCAACCTGGAAGAAATGGACAAATTCCTAGAAACTTACAAACTGCCAAAACTGAAACAGGTAGAAACAGAAAATTTGAACAGACTAATAACCTGCAAAAAAATTGAATCAGTAATCAAAAATCTCCTAACAAATAAAAGCTCCAGGCCAGATGGCTTCCCTGGAGAATTCTACCATACATTTAAAGAAGAGTTAATACCTATTCTTCTCAAACTATTCCAAAAAATAGAAATGGAAAGAAAACTTACAAACTCCTTCTACAAAGCCAGCATTACCTTAATTCCAAAACCAGGCAAAGACCCCACTGAAAAGGAAAACAAGAGGCCAATATATCTAATGAACATGGATGCAACACTTTTAATAAAATACTAGCAAATTGAATTCAATGTACATTAAATTATTAATTTATTAATTATTTTTTATTAATTAATAATTATTAAATTTTTCACCGCAATCAAATGGGGTTTATTCCTGGGTCGCAGGGGTGCAGATATCTGCCTTACAACTCAAACAGTTCCAGAGCTTAATCCATGAGCATTGGATATTGAGAAGAAAACTGAAACAAAACCAGACCCTACCCTGCACTTTGGTTTGTCATGGTGTCACTGCAGCAGCCTAGAACTAAGTTCCTAAAATGCCACTTTGGACTAATTTAGAAAAGAATTCCAGTTGTAATTTTTACTTGGTGGTAAAATTGGTTGTTCCTCTATTTTATGAAAGAAAATTATTTTTTTAACCTATATACATAGAATCAAAAATACTTTAACTACTGTAAACCTTCAAAAGGTAATAGAAATGAGATAATTAAAAACAAACTCACATCTACTTTACCTAGTTTCATTTTTTTCTATTGCCAGTGTAACATTTTTGTATCTTGTATCAGTCATCACTCTTCTAATTAAGAACCTTGGAAGACTCCCATTGGATTCAGAATAAATCTGTCTCCTTAGTCTGGTATGTCCTCCACCATCACAGATTCAACCCTTCCTAGATTAGCCTTCTCCCTGTATTATCAATTCATTGACCCAGATTATTTATCACACCATACCCCAGACACTTCCCCCAGTCCAAGGACACTTTCCTCAGCTTCCTTGGCCTCCTATAAATATCAGTTGAGAATTCTTGGGTTGTTTTCTTGTGTTATTTTCTTTATTTCCCTTCTTCCTAATTAGAGTGAGTTGCTCCTAAACTTCCATTGCATCTTGAACTCTTATTATACAAGGGTCTGTTTTGTATTATTCTTACAATTCCTTTATCCTTGAACTGTGAGATCCTTTGAAGGAAGAAGTCTGTTATTTTCTTAAAATACCATCTCTCCCACTATCACCATTAGACTTTGCCACACAGTGCTTGAAATTAAAAGATGCTCAATAAAGGCTTGTTAAATTGTCAGGGTAAACACATACAAACAAGTTCTATTAATAGTAAGATATATAGAGGTACAAATCTAGGGCAACTGGAAAGATCAAAAATGTAGAGAAGCACTCCTATGTATAGCATTGATTTTTTTTTAATTCTCCATGCTTTTGACAATATTCACAGACTTTATCATATATCTTTGTGTCTTAGACACTGTACCAAGTTCTGCAAGTTTGTAGCCCAAAAGGCCTTGTGATCTATTTGGTTTTATGTTTGTATACATAAGATTAATTTCATTACCTTGTCCTAACTTAGTGCCCTGCACCCCCTCTTGACCTAACTGATCTGACTTACCTATTTTGTGACAAACACTAGTCACACGAGCTCAAAACCACTGAATTCTTGGTCCTGATTTTTTTTTTCTCATGCTCAAAACCCCCCTCCCATCCAATATTCTCTTTATTTCCTAACATATTTTGAGATTTTACCATGTTCCCAAAAGTACGCTAAGAATTTTGCATGCATTGTTATTTAATTCTCATCACATTTCAGTATAATTGGCCCATCCCCATTTCTTTAGATAGAAAAAGTTGAGACTTAGAGAGCCTAAGTGATTTGGGAGAGGTCATACAATTGTCTGAAGAAACACTCAAAGACTTTCTCCTTGGTACCGTTCAAGTATTTCTAATATACCATCTTATATTGTCATTAGGAAAACATACTCATCTATACAAAGTTGAGGGTTTTCATGATAATGTTGAGAAGAAAATGCAATTGAGATGTGTAATAATAGCTTTGCAAATTAGCAGTTATGTAAGCACACATTTAACTAAGATACACACGTTTAATTAGGTTTCATGCATTCATTTTTACTGAGTGTTAAGAGCTTTGAGGATCTTGAAGGAGATCTTACCTTCCATTGAATTAGAAAATCTGTAGAGAAAAAAGTTCACAAGGACTTGTGGTAAATGGTCTGGATTATGTGATGACTATTCTTAGTATTGTGGGAATTCAGAGAAGAGGAAGAGTCAGTGAGGACCAACCTGGGAACGGGGAGGATTCTTGTCACATTCAGCCTTCAGTTCTTCTTTAGTGTGGATAAGAAGAGGAGAGGGTGTGCTGTGTTCAACTAAGAAAGAGAAACAAGCAAAAGCAGGTGGTTGTGGAACAGGGACAGGTCAGAGACGGAAGTCGCTGTGGAGAATTATGTGGAGTAGGTTATGGGGAACATAATGCAGAGAGTAATAAAACTCAAAAAGGACAGTTACATTTGCCATAGAAGGGAATATGGAACCATTCAACTTTTAAAAGCAAGTAAGAGGCTGAACTAAGGAAGCTAACTAAGAAAACATTATCAGCACTTGTCTGCACTTTGATACCTACACTATTTCAGCCTCCTCTGTACTTTGAAAACTCCTCTTATATCTTTAACTTTTGAACCATGCAAACATATATATTTTTAAGATTTTATTTATTTATTTGACAGACAAGGTTCACAAGTAGGCAGAGAAAGAGGAGGAAGCAGGCTCACTGCTAAGCAGAGCGCCCGATGCGGGGCACTGGAATCATGACCTGAGCTGAAGGCAGAGGCTTTAACCCACTGAGTCACCCAGGCGCCCCCATGTAAGCATATTTTTAAAAAGAAATGTCAAAAGTTTACCAGAGTTGTTAATTTCCTTAAGTTAATTTAATATTTTAACACACTTTAGCCTATTTGCGTGGTTCAAAAGTCAATAATGGTAAGCAAAGCATTTGTTACAAAGATACTGGACATGAATAGAAAATGCAATATGCAAGAATGTCAAAGAGGGGGGCGCCTGGGTGGCTCAGTGGGTTAAAGCCTCTGCCTTAGGCTCAGGTCATGATCCCAGGGTCCTGGGATCAAGCCCCACATCGGGCTCTCTGCTCAGCAGGGAGCCTTTTTCCTCCTCTCTCTCTCTCTCTCTCTCTGTCTGCCTCTCTGCCTACTTGTGATCTCTGTCTATCAAATAAATAAATAAAATCTTAAAAAAAAAAAAAAAAGAATGTCAAAGGGGGAAAGTCATTAGGCTGATGCATGTGTTTTCATCTCTTAAAATATACTCTGGAGATCTTTCCATATCAGAGCACAAAGGGTGTCCTCATTTCTTTTTTTAGATCTATGAAGCATTCTGTTGTGTGACCATGAAGACTGCCTCATCTGAGTGTGGGTGTAGTGGCCACAGCATCTCTTCTTTGGGGGCTGTGCAGTTTCCTGCTCACACCCGTAGTACCTGTCTGCTGAAGTTTGTCCATCAAGGATGTTGTTAAACGTCTAGGGTTTTGTCAGTGTAACAGGTGGTTTTCACTTGTATTTTTTTTTAACCATGTGATTCCAGAGTTAATTAAGCAAGAATAAAAGATGCAGCTATAGACTGAAACAAGAAAATCAAGAGAAAGATCTGATTTGAGGGCAAATTTCATGAGTTAGGTGTCTAACTTGTTGTAGTTAAGGACACAGGAGATGTCAAAGAGAATGGCATCCTAGAGAAACGGCAGGACCCCTGGAGAAGCAGCGTGGTAGTAATCGTCTGAACATTAGAACTGGATTTAAGCTGTGTTTTCTCATAAAATGCAGGCAGCTTGCTATGAACCAGGGTTATAATAAACATCACTAAAATTTATTTTCTTCACAGTGCTTTCATATTTTTGTTCATCAAAAGTGAAATACCAAATAACATGTGTTCTGTGGACACCACACCATTAATGACAGATCATGTGAGTACAGTGTGAGAAACAATATGATTTGAAACATAAAATTTAGATAAAAGGAAGATTTGAAATAGATGAGAAGGTTGTTGTTGTTGTTGTTGTTTTCTTTCAAGGCCATTGACACTATGTTTGTGTATTTATTATAGTTAGGTCTATGTGGCAACCAGTCAGAATTGCCACAGGAAAGCTTCTCAGAAAATTCAGAGGTCTATTTATATCTGTTAATGGTAGATCTCAACTAGAAGGTGTATATACAAGCCCGTATTTTGGAACGGCTTAAGGATTTCTGCAGTGGGAGGACCCTAAGTAAAAAAGGGCAATACGAAAGTTACTTAAGAAAGAGGGAGGAGAGAGGTCTTAAAGTAGGCCAGGGGAGAGCAGTGAGGAATAGCTCAGAGGCAACCAATGAAAGGAAAAATCAAGTTGTATGAAAGGAAGAGTAGTACTTGATTTTCTTCCTTTTTCTTTTTCATCACATCCCGTTCCACTCAAAGGTAATGACAAGAAATATGTAAGAAGTTGTTGTTTGACCTTGAAGAACCTGAATTAGTCTGGGGTAACAAATCCATATTAATAGGAACAACCTATAAGAGATCTGACAAAGCACAAGGGCCAGTGGCTACATATACAAAAGTGATTGCAGGGCAAACCCCCATGGCCATGAGCCAGACTCCAGTCCTTCCTGTTTCAAGTCTCTCTTCTGTCTGCTGTGGGTCCAGTGCTATCCGACTGCCCTCGGAAAAACCAGAGCCCTACACCCCCACAGCCACACTGTCTCCCGGGAAGGTGCTGGCTCTACTCCTTACTTCAAAATTAACATTTTCTTCTCCCTTCCTTCTTCCCCTCTCAAAACCCTTATCGAATAATGAGACTGAAATGTTAGTTAAGTTGACACTAAAGTTAACTAATAATTAGCTTCAGGATAAAAGGAAAGAGATTTATTAACCTATAGACATATCTAATCTGGAAAATGTTGCAGAGAGAGAATGGAGGAATTGAGACAGAGTGAAGGTGTCCAATATTCCTTACCTCCCCTGGGGATTCAGATACTTCCTGACCAACCACTCCTCACACCTAGTGAGAGAAAAAGAAAAATGCAACTCTGTAAAAGATACATAATAGGTTAACTGCCTTAGTTTTTCTAGGCACAGTGGAAAGGTATAAGCAAACCAAGTGTAAAGATACATAAACGGCATGATTGGGTAATATGCAGCCATATATTATGAGCTCCTCATCATTGAAAGAAAGCATTGTTGCCAAACTTGCGTGAACACATAACAAGTAATTCAAATCCAATATCTTAGCTCTTACAAAGGCATCAGGAGTATCACACTAAAGTGATTTCAGCTCAAATGCAAAAATGATTACATTTGACATTAGAACTATTATAAATTGGCCTATAATTTTTCTTGACTTAGAATATTAACCTAAAAATGAATCTTAACCTCATCAAGAAACATGGCTGGAAATGTTTTATTAACTAATTCAGTTAAAGAAAACTGAATTTAAAAAGTACCTGTCAATTTTTTAGTATTCCATAGAGGAGTATGAGTTTTCCTTGGTTCTAATTTTTTTTATAGATTATCAAAACTTGCAGATGAAACACAAACATTGTTAACTTATGTTACTTTTGATAGGTGTATCAAAATAGCCATAGGTTAAACTGAAAAAATGTAAACAGAGAAGTTGCCAACTGCCCAGCCTTTTCTGAATGAAAGAGTAACAGAATCACAAACGTTCGAGTGTGAAGATGGGCCCAGGATCAGAATGCATAGTGTCACGTGCTCCTATTTTAAAGTCGTTTGAGAAAGAAAGATTAAAAACATTGAAAATCTTCTTGACACCAGGGTGATTATCAGTTGAATGCTGTTTTTGTTTTGGTTTGTGCCACTATTTTCCATAGGTGATCAACAGCACTCAAGATTCCTGCCCTGACTATTCCTGGGTGGATAAACTTTCTACAGCACACCAGCGCACAGTGTAAGAAGAGGTTCTGTTACCCTCTTTCTTATTTGGGTAAAGTAAGGATTCCCGGAGTGAAGAGGTAGTCCTCTAAGTTCAAGAAGCAAATGGTAACATAGGCTTTGACCCTCATAGTTCCATGGTGGACAGACTTTCTTGTTTCCTGCTGAATTTTTAGGTAGGGAGGTCCGTGATCTCAGTGTTTTGAGAAATTCCTAAGCCACTGCAGTATCTCTAGCCAATAAGTAGCTGACAAAACCAATCTCCTTTTGCAGCACTTTTGTGCCTAAAGTAAAAGAGGTAATACAGGCCGCAGCATATATTAATCAACAGGCTCTCAGCAATTATAGTCAAATTAGGCAATACACTTCTCTAATACTGCTTGGCCTCCACTGGAAATCCCTATACTCATATTGGATGATTTTATAAGCTCAAGATATTCATTTTCAAATATAGTAATAGAGTATTTTGGGTCCATAACAGTTATACCCCTCACTGTCATAAAGACTGAGTTTGGCTCACCAGGAGACCCTGTAGTTTAGAGTTTCTTGTGGTATGTTTTTGGATTAGCAGAGAAATATGGAAATATGTAAGTGGTACCTTGCATTTTACAATCGGTAACTGTTTTGAACTTTATGTGGTGACACACATAAGCGCTTTAAGAATATAAAGCATTTCCTCTGTTAGTATCCACACTAAACTCACAGTGGGGAAGAGGCTGTGCCTGGTGCCTAAGAAATGCTCGATATTTGAATCAATTGAGTGAAAGAATGAGCTCACAAACAAGCTTCAGAAGATAAATACATTGCTGGTTTTGCTTAGAGTAAAACAGCTCTCAAAAAAAAGGCAACAACAAAAACAAGAACATTGTTTCACAAAGTGTCTCCCTTTTAAGGGAATATTTGTTAAGAAAAACATTTTTGATTGTCTCATGATTAGCCAGACCTGGTGTGTTAGTCTGGTCTGTGTCTGGGACACCCCTTTCAGGACGATGGAGTCTAGGCTTCCCCATGACACACGGATTTCCAGTGTGGAAGGAACTGATTGTCAGGTTGGCCCTGTGAGTTCCTATTGAAATAAACTTTAAGAATTTGTTTTTATAGCGTGCCTGGATGGCTTAATCATTAAGCGTGTGCCTTCAGCTTGGGTCCTGATCTCTGGGTCCGGGGATTAAGACCCTGGTGGGGCTCCCTGCTCTGCAGGAAACCTGCTTCTCCCACTCTCGCTCCTCAAGCTTGTATTCCCTCTCTCGCTGTCTCTCTCTCTCTGTCAAATTAATAAATAAAATCTTTAAAAAAAAAAAAAAAGAATTTTTTAAGCTTGAAAAGGAATTTTTGTTTGTTTGTTTTTGCCTAAAACTCTTTCCTGTTTCATGCCATTGCCCTTTGTATTAAGTTAAAGGGACTGTTCCAAAATATTAATCATCTCTCCCCAAAAGTATTGGGAAACTTGCCTCATGCAAACGTAGCACAAGTCTCAGGAGTCCACAAGGTTCCATTGCTTAAGATGAAATATTTTCTTTTTACGATAGGAAATGTTTTACCCAAAATAGCCAAATCATTTGATTAATTCAGTGCCTCCTGACCATACCCTAGTCAATGAAGGCATAGGCAAGTCCAGGGATATCAACAGTTCTTGAACGAGCATGCATTTAGTATTTTGTCTATCCTAGCCCTGTACTAGATATTGAGTGTTCAAAAAAGAAGCGTAAGGCATATAGTCAGTCCACAAATAGTTCGTATTTAGAGAGCCAAGTTCATTATGCAGACGGTATAATGATAACAATGGTTACGTCTATGTAAGCACCATTTATAATGATAACCCATTATAATTTCTGTAAATCGTATACTGCTAAAACTAGGAAGTGGGGGACAGAGACTGCACTTTCAGTCCTGATGCTGCTCTGACCCTAGAGGATATTGCATTGACTTTTTGACAGTCATAGAGCTTGAAATAGATGTGTGATTTCTGCATAACTGCCTGTGATTCACACTTAGAAGCATGCTTTAGTTATGATTCCATTTGTGTGCTTGTCAGAAATATTGCTGTGGGCCAAGATTAACAGTGATGTGCTTGTTTTTTAAGGGGCTGCACTCTTGCAGTGATATCTGGAATACTCTATGGGTCTACATTTGTGCCCATCATTTATATCAAGGACCACAGCAAAAGAAATGACAGTATATACGCAGGGGCAAGCCAGTATGGTAAGAGTAAAACATTATTTTCCTTTATAAATGAACTCAATACCTGTTTTTCTATTTAAGCATATAAAAGGAATGTGATCATAGTAAATCCTGGTACATAGATTCGACTTACTTTTTCATTGGAAGTGGTAGATTAGAAAACCACCGAAGACTAGAAGTAATAAAGGACTGTTTGAGTCTTTTCATATGATCGTCAAAATACAAATATAATCAACGTTATTCTACTCAGGGTTGATATAGGCTACTTAGATCTTAACACACAGTTCCTGGATTTACGGTAAGATTTGGAGATTATTTTCCAGTTAGGTAATCTCTGAGAAAATATGTATTCTTCTGATCTTTTTAAAAAAGCTAAAGTGCAGTACATACCACTTTAAAATCAAGTAAAGGCCAAAGTATAACCTGCCTAAAGGTCAAAGTATAGCCTAGTCAGAGGATATTGTTTTTAAAGCATAGAGTAGTATATTGAAAAGCCCAACATAATGCCCCCAGATTATCTCAGTTTCTAGGGATAGATTGAGTCTGTCAGGTATAAACTCAACACCACGTGCAACAGCCCTTGTACAGACTCATCAGGAGATGAAAGAAGGTCTACTTCAGGGGATTTATCATTTTGTTGAAACATGGCTTCCACCCATGAACTCATAAAGGAATGAGATCATAGGAAATAAAGTTCTAAATTGGATGGAACAGAAAATTAATGTGATCTACATTCAGATAAGGGAGAAATTTGGAAGGCAAAAGTCATGAGGGAGAGACTGACGACAAAACTGGGATTTAAAAGACTTTAATTGAGTGGCTAGACTGTATAGACACCATTGTTTCTTCGTTCTTTTTTATATTCAGTCCAAATAACATTCAAATCTTTTATGAACTTGTCTTTTTTTTAAGGTATTCTACAAATATTTTTTGGGTTTTTAATATTTTCATCTGTAAAGTATAAGAACCAATAAAAATAGAATAACATAAGATAAATTAAAAGAGAAGGAAAAACAAGAGTGAAAAAAGTAAAACAGAATCGGGAATGAGTCTAAAAACTGTAACATATTTTTACACTTGCTAGAAATGAGCCATAAATTTGGCTCTAAGATTTCTTATAGACACAAGGGAAATCAAATCTGTCCCACAATTCAGTGAACACAAGATAAAAAGAACTAATCATCCAGGAGTACAGTTGTTCTTGGTCCTGGGCCATAATAAATAATTTCAACAATCTCTTTACATAAATAGTACAATCAATCCTTAGGGACCTTTCTTACGACAACTTTAATGCCATGTAATAGGAACACACTTTATTCCACTTTATTAAAACATAATTCTAGGGAGGTGCAATTTTTTTATTTCATTTATTTAACAAACACATCAGTATTATATGCACTGTGCTAGCACTCTTCTAAGCACATTACAATAATAACTCAGTTGACCCTCATAACAACCTTATTAGTTAGGTACCATTATTATTCTTGTTTTACAGTTGAGAAAATTTAGACTGTGAGAGATTAGGTCATTTGCCCAGTTGTCAAAATTAGCAAGTAGTGGATTGCAGATCCCACTCGTGTGGTATGTGCTTTTATTAACGATGTTATGCTGTCCCTAGTGGTAGTTCATACACATGTTGTTGTTGTTGTTGTTTTTCCAATTTATTTATTTTCAGAAAAACAGTATTCATTATTTTTTCACCACACCCAGTGCTCCATGCAAGCCGTGCCCTCTATAATACCCACCACCTGGTACCCCAACCTCCAACCCCCCCGCCACTTCAAACCCCTCAGATTGTTTTTCAGAGTCCATAGTCTCTCATGGTTCACCTCCCCTTCCAATTTACCCAAAAGCACATACCCTCCCCAATGTCCATAACCCTACCCCCCTTTTCCCAGCCCCCCTCCCCCCAGCAACCCACAGTTTGTTTCGTGAGATTAAGAGTCACTTATGGTTTGTCTCCCTCCCTATCCCATCTTGTTTCATGGATTCCACATGTTGTTCTTATATGATCCGGAAGTGGGGTTTAAGATTTTAGAAGAACAGACACACTGGTTAACCTTCAAGCTTTTCTCCTTAAACATGACCCCACACCTTTGCCAGAATTTCCTTTGAGAGAAACATTGAGTCTAGTATGACCTTCCCAGCCAAGAACCTATCATAGACACATCTGTATGGCGAAAGGACAGTCTGCTCAGTCGGCGCCATTGGGGTTTCTCAGATATGATACCACCATCATGTGTCATTAACTCCCCCATGTAATGAGGCCTATAGTAAACAGCTAAATAAAACTCTCTTTGAGAAAACTTCCTGAATATCCTCTCACATAGTTGTCGTCTGCAACAGAGATGCTCGTCTCCAGATTGGTCACCATATAAAATTAGCAGTCCCGTATTCTTCACACCACTCCCACTGCTGTCTACCTGGAGATTTGCTACATTGGCATTAGTAAAATTAAGCCTGCAATCTATTTTTAAAAAGAAGATGGTTTTCACATAATAGTTATAGTTTCTTATTTATCTTTCCAAGATAACCATAAAAATCAGCCTTCTACATCTGATTATAGTAACTAATTTACTACTTAATATTTCTAAGTTTTAGATATGTTAATTAATATTCTTTATAAACAGCATATAGAAACCTAAAATCATAAAATATAATTAATAGCTCCTTTACTTTTGAGGTTAATTTTGGTGAGTTTGTTTTATTTTTAGAACCCTAAATATATTTGAAATGAATAAAGGATACATTTGAGAGTCTTATGGTCTGTATTTTCAGATTTAGACTACGTTTTTGCACACTTCAGTGGCATCTTTTTTACAAGCACAGTCTACTTTCTGGCCTACTGTATAGTCATGAAAAATAACCTTAAGCTATATCCTGAAGCAGTCTTGCCAGGTAAGAATATTTACTACAAAAAAAATCTTCTTACTCTATGAAAGTATTCTCTACTCACTTAGCTTGAATAACCATCTCCTGGAAACCAAGCCACTCTATGTGACTTTGTCTGTGTATATATGTTAATTTCCTAGTTGATCCGGCCCAACTCACTAGTAAATGGGAAAGATTTAAAAACCATGAAACTTGATATGAAATGCCAGTTATTATAGAACCTGAAACTTGAAAAATGAATCTAAGGTGATTTCCTATGCCAAAATATCTTGTGTATTGACAATCAGACTCTATTATTTCTTCTTCATTATCTAAGGATGGTTATTAAAAGTCAGAGTCAATAGAACTTTGCAGTCACTTAGGTAAACAAACATTTTCTCTGAAAAGGAAGGAGAAATCCATTTTAGAGTTTGAAAAGGGTATATGATAAATGCACATGCTTTGGACTTAATCCATTTGGCACTGGTGGTAAAAAATATATATATAGTTTCTTATTTTTTAGAAGTTTGCCATAAAGCAATATGGAATATAAGTCCACAAGGAAAAAATTTTAAGAACAAAATAAAGCATATGTCAGAATTCATTTTGAATACCTGATTTGTTTAGGTCAAAGTATGCCCGTGTACCATTATAAAAAATTATCGATAGAGTATTTATTGAACACCTAGATAAGTATCCTGAAAATTTTATCTGGTATTTCCATTCAGATTCCCCCCTTAAATGGTGTTCTCAGAGCATGCCCAGATCTAATATCTTCCCTAGGTCCCTCTCCACTACAAAATCTTTATCTCAACTACAACTTTGGGTATTTTATTTAATGTCAATAAACTGAAAAGGTTGATAATTATACCCACAGCCATCAGAAAGAAAAAAAAAAAATGACTTGGTTTCCAAATGGATCCTAAAACCATGTTGGCCAAATATGTCGATAAGAATGCTTTGATAGGGGGTGCCTGGCTGGCTCAGTGGGTTAAGCCTCTGCCTTCAGTTCAGGTCATGATCTGAAGGTCCTGGAATGGAGCCCCACATCGGGATCTCTGCTTAGTGGGGAGCCTGCTTACCCCCTCTCTCTGCCTGCCTCTCTGCCTACTTGTGATCTCTCTCTCTCTCTCTCTCTGTCAAATAAATAAATCTTTAAAAAAAAAGAAAAAGAATGTGTTGATAGGAGCACTTTAATATTCCCACTGTATCTAGAATGTGGACTTTTCAGGAGAGGAACATGGCTTATAAGTGTGCGCTGTTTGCGTGTGTTTCAGGATTCCTGTCAGGAGTTCTTTGGGCAATAGCCACCTGCTGTTGGTTCATAGCTAACCATGCTCTCAGTGCTGTGGTCAGTTTTCCGATAATCACTGCTGTAAGTAGCTGAATGTTTTTCCAAATTGTTTTTCAAATATAAATCTGATTTCTCTGAAGCATTCTTAGTGAATCACTGGGGACTATCATGGAGTTCGATTTTTTAGGAGTACAGTTTGTATGACAGATTCATGTAGATTCACCAACACCCTCTCATCTCACGTCCCTAATTGCTCAGGAAACATCACTAACCTCATTTTAGCAGGTTTGTTCATCCTTGATATCCTTGCAGTTTTTATCTGGTCATTTTACTTACTGTCATTTTGGATACATTGTAATTTTCTGTCTATAACAATACTTATCTCTATGTAATATTTGAAAATTAAAAATGCTTTTGTGTATATTCTGAATCTCCTGACAACCTTGTGAGACAGAAAGGACTTCAGACTCCTCATATGATCCTTCGGTATTTTTAAAGGCTTTCAGAAAGTCCTAAAGCAAACTATTGTCTCTGGATGAGTCATGTGATTAAAGATTAAGTTTTGCTTTGTGTATACAACAGGGAGTTAATACAATGGGGTAGTAATTCTTTTTAACTGGTAACATTATTTCCTCAGAAGATATTATTTATTTTCT
Organism: Neogale vison; assembly: GCF_020171115.1. Lineage (NCBI taxonomy): Eukaryota > Metazoa > Chordata > Mammalia > Carnivora > Mustelidae > Neogale > Neogale vison. Next base: position 128,552,240 of record NC_058101.1, read on the forward strand.
AGCACTAAATTCTTAATAGGATGTACCATATGGGGCCTTTTACAAGGGACACTGAATAACAATAAATACTATTTCTTTAAAAAAAAAAACTTGTAATGGACAAGATTTGGTTTTTCTGTCACTGCTTCTTGTATTAAATTATGGTAAAGACTTAGGATAAAACATTAATGCCTAATTCCGTGGAAATAAATTGCTGAGGTAGGTGAAGTATGGGCAGAGAGTCGATGAAAGTAATCACCGTGGCTCTTGGAGACTTGCCTGTCAGATTAACTATTCTCCAGCCACCCAGTTCTCCAGCCAGTTCTTGTGAGACTGGATTTTTTTTTGACATCAACTTTTTCTAGTGGAAAATCTTAAACATACCCATCATCTAGCTTCAACAGGGATAAATATGGTCAATTTTATTTTATCAAAAGAGCACATTTTTTGTTATTCTAGCAGCACTGTTCTTCCCAGGTACATCTATTTCCACTGTTATATACCCATTGGTAGCTAGATTGTGAATTTCTTGAAGGTAGCATCTATAGTTTATTACAAATAACATTTAATTAAAAAGGAGAGAGAGAAAGAAAGGAAGGAAGGGCGGGAAAGGGAGGGAGGGAGGGAGGAAGGAGAGGAGGAAATGGAGTGGGAGGGAAAGGGAGGGAAATGGGAGGGGAGGAGGGAAGAGGTGGGGAGGGAAAAGAAAGAAAGAAAACAGAAGAAACGATGTAGCAGCAACAAGGGCTTGATACCTCTGCTCCAAGTCTTCACTGATAAATCTAAAAGCTGACTCAGTTTATCCAGAAGTTCAGCTTCTCAAGGTAGCTCAAGCTCACCTTGTTTTCAAAGGCTCATTTACAAATATGTAATTTATATTCAGTTTACGAAAGGAAACTATGCAATCCTAATTGCCAAAACAGCTATCTCTTATCTAAGATGTCCTTCCTATTTGGCTCTCTTTCGCCTGAATCAAAGAGTATGTACACACTTTGACCTATGCTTGTTTTACTTTTAGCAAAGTGTCACTTTCTATAACCACATTACTCCTCACAATAACCCTTAGACCATGTCTAAAGTAATATTTAGGAAATGATCAGCCAAAAAGCCTCAGAGGTCAGTGATACCTTTTGGCATTGTCTTCTATCATGTTCTCTGAAGAGAAATAAATTTCCAGATTAGAGAGGATAAAATTCTTGAGCGATTGGCCTGATACCGTTAGTATTATATTTCCTTTTCTATTGTTTCCTTCCATCCTGTCCAAAGTCAGTATGGAATTGCCTAAGGACACAGATGCTTCTTGTTTGGTTTGGATTTTGAGGCTTAACATCTTACGTCATTGATAAAAGACAGTTCCTTTGACCTATTTCTCTGGCACTTTTGATGTTGAATTTTCCAGACACTGATAAACAGAGAGTAATGTATTTTTATTGCTTCGCTCACATCCCTGGAGTGGAGTCAAACTTTGTTGACCCAGTCATGTAGACAGTTGGAGTAGTGGAGGGCAAAAAATCTGTTGGAATTGTTTATAAGAAACCCTTCCAGAGTTTGTGCAGGGCTTGAAAAGGAATCATAAAAATGCTGATACAATATACTTTCTCCACAAAGACCATGATTAATCCAAATACCATTTTTTTTCCTTCTCAGCTAAAAAAAAGTTAATAAACTTGAATAGCTTCAAGTTTCAAACTGCAGAATCATTCTTTCTTTCCACCTCGTTTCTTCTCATTTACCTTTCCTAGATTATTTCATTCCTGTCTGAATAAACCTTTTGTTTACTTTTCCTTACATGGCTTTTCTATCAGCCTAATAATACTGTCTTTAGCATCCATTGGAGTTTAATGTCAGATATATTTCACCACCGTGCAATAGTACCAGTTTAAGAATTTTTTTAAGAGTACAGTATTTGACAGGTCCAAAATAACATACTTCAGTTATGAGATTCAGTTTCTTCAGTTATGAGATTGCTATATGGCAAATAAAGTTATAAATTATTCCCACACTTTGGGGACACCTAGGTGGCTCAGTCAGTTAAATGTCTGCCTTCAGTTCAGGTCATGATCCCAGGGTCCTGGGATCGAGTCCCACTCCAGGTTCCCTGTTTGGTAGGGAGTCTGCTTCTCCCTCTCCAACTCTCCCCTGCTCATGCTCTCTCTCTCTCTCTCCCTATCTCTCTCTCTCAAATAAATAAAATCTTTAAGATAAATTATTCCTACACTTTCTCCTATTAATCCCATTTCTAGTGTCCTAAGCTCACTAGAAAAAAAATAAATCATTTGCTTAATAAAATTTACTATAAATAGATCACATTTATTTGTGTAAATCACATAATATGACATCATCAATGTAATAAATATGAAAACTATAAAGAAACAAGAAAAATCTTTATTTTTTTACTGGCTGCTACCTTAGTTTAATGTTGAGTTAGTGTTGAGATTATGAATAGTTTTCCCTGACAATACTGTTCTACTGTTTTTACAGTAGAAAGTTATTCAATGGAAGTATTAGGTCAGCTCTCCAATATACTATATTTATGTAGAGTACAGGTCACAGAAAAAGTAACCAATTTAATTACAGTTTTTCTTTTTGTTCAAGGGTCCAGGATTTATAGCTGCAATGTGGGGTGTCTTCATGTTTAAGGAAATACAGGTATGTATAAGAAAGGGGGCAAATTAAGAAAACAGGTGTAGAGTCAGGTAAGAAAAGTATTTCGTACTATGTTTGTGTCATTTTCTGAAAACTGTATGTGACCCCAAAGCACTTCTGCCTCAGATGTTCAAAATGTTATCATCCCTAACAAGGAAAGAAAATACTAAAGATATGATAAGTATTATGAAACATGTTTCTCTTCACTCCAGTACCCAGTGAGAAAATGATTTAGTTGACTTTTTATTTCCCATAAGAGATTTTGGTTACATAATCCAATAAAATATGATAAAGGGAAATTTTATTTAATGTAAAATATGATAGATAAACAAGATGAAAGTGTTTTTTCCTAAAGATTAAAATATCCTTGAGGTAAATGGAATTTGGGAATAAATTCTTCTGTTGGTTCTCATGCCTCCCAAAGGCCTCCATATTAAACCAGCAATTTTATAGGAAAATAGTATGGTAGCAGGTAACTACTACCCCTTGTCTTTCAAGTGTAAATGATAATGATTTAAAATTTCATTTATTAAATAGCTCTAGGATATGTGTGTGTATTTTCACTAAAAATTGTTAGGGACGCTTGGCTGGCTCAGATGGTGGAGCATAGGACTCTTGATCTTCAGGTTGTAGATTGGGTGTAGAGATTGCTTAAAAACAAAATATTTTTCAAAATATTTTTAATTGTTTTAGAATTTTTCCCATTAACCTTTATTTGAGGAATATATGTGAATAGTATTTTGAAATAGTTTTTATTATAAAAATATATAAATCAAAGTCTGTCAAGGTAGCATAGATATATTTTCTGTCTTCATATGCAGCTGTAATAACAAATAATTCCTGCTTCTAAAAAGATCTGATGTTTCTAATCTCTGGGAACCAAAGTAACCTGTGTACCTGGATAATTCTTAAAATGATTATTCAATTTTAGATTTAAAATATCATTTCATTTATCCTAAGTGAATGTTTTGATTTAGAAAGCCATAATTTGATAACACAGGATTCTCAGACTTAAAAAATAATAAATTTGCTTAGGATATATGCACCAAGATCTTAATTTTTGTACTTTTTAAAATACAAAAGACAACTTAAAACATTTATAGACCCATAAATTGCTTCCATCCACATTTCTCATTTGTTTTAGTTAAGGTTGTTTTCCACAAAAAATAATTATATGTCCAAAATATGCCATAATCTCTTTGCAAATATTTCTTCTGCCTCCCAAGGGATAATTATTGCTATTTAAGAATTAGGTTTTTATTAACCAGTATAACATCCTGAAGCCTTAGAAAACCACAAGTGAGCATAGCTTATTTGCAGTTACAGATAGAAAGAAGCACAAACGAAGAATAGATTTAATATAAAGGATTTGGAAAATTCTTCTAGTCACTACTACTGTATTAATTACACAAACTTAAAAAACCCACATCCGTAGTTATAAGAACTTGAGAGAGAGAAAAAACCTCTAGCCATTCAGCTAATGGTAATTCCTGAGTCCTCTAAAATGATACTAAAAGTCATTTAAAGAAAACTTTTTTTTAAAGGCACCTATAAAAAGACAGCTCAGATCGAATAGAAAAGAATTTTCTGAAAATGATAAGCCATGACCAAGTAGGGCTTAATTCAGGAGTGCCAGGAAAGTTTATAATATGCAAATTAATCAGAATATTATAATATTAGGTGAACAGAAAAACTATGTGATAATATATATTCAAAAGACTTATGCTGGGGCGCTTGGGTGGCTCAGTGGGTTAAAGCCTCTGCCTTTGTCTCAGGTCATGATCCCAGGGTCCTGGGATCGAGCCCCACATTGGGCTCTCTGCTCTGCAGGAAGCCTGCTTCCTCTTCTCTCTCTCTCTGTTGCCTTTCTGCCTGCTTGTGATCTCTGTCTGTCAAATGAATAAATAAAATCTTTAAAAAAAAATAAAAATAAAACAAAAGACATATGCTGAAATTAAAAACCAGTTTTTAATTAAGAGAAAACCTCTTAGAAGTGCTACAAATAGGAGAAATCTGTCTATCAAAAACAATAGGAAACACATAGTTAAGATAAAACCTAAAAGTTCTCTCCCAATTATACCTCAGTAAAGCTGAGGAAAAAAGTTTGCTGTAAGTTGAAAGTCAAAGATTTCTCCATATTATTAAGTATTTTCTAGAGATCCTAGCCAGTATGGTAAAATAAAATTAAGAAAGAAGAGAAATAGATGTAGGAAAGAAAAATGAGAAAACTGTCATTTGCATGTAACATTATCTGCTTTAGAAATCTAAGTGAATCAGCTGAAAATCTCGAGATCTAGTAAGATCATTTGGTAAGTTCTGAAATAGGATAAATATAAAATCAAGAGCTTTTTAATATGCCACCAATAACCAGTTTTAAGGAAAATAAGGGAAACTGGATGGTTAAGTAGGTTAAGTGTCTGGCTCTTGACTTCAACTCAGGTCATGATCTTGGGGTCCTGGGATCAAGCTCCATGTAGGGCTCCACACTTAGCAGCAGGGGGTCTGCTTGAGGATTCTCTGTCTCCCTCTCTCTCTGCACTTTCCCCTGCTAGTTCTCTCTCTCTCTCTCAAATAAGTAAATAAATCTTTTTTCAGAAAATGAAAATAAATGCTATTAAATATTACAAAAAATATAAAAAATAAGAAAATAATCCCCAAGGAATTGCTAGATTTAGAAAATCATTCACTTCACCACAGAAGTTTCCTATAGAACATAAGAAAATATCAGAAAAAATGGGGAAACTTACCACATTCCTGACAGAGCAACTCACAATTGTTAGTAGGCAGTTGTTTCCAATTACATTCAGTGTGATTCCAACCAAATTCCAACGGAGTTCTATCTAGAATTTTGAAAGTGTGTTCTAAACTTTGGCCAAGTTTGTATGTAAATATAAAGAGAAAGAAGGGGCGCCTGGGTGGCTCAGTGGGTTAAGCCGCTGCCTTGGGCTCAGGTCATGATCTCAGGGCCCTGGGATCGAGTCCCGCATCGGGCTCTCTGCTCAGCAGGGAGCCTGCTTCCTCCTCTCTCTCTCTCTGCCTGCTCTCTGCCTACTTGTGATCTCTCTCTGTCAAATAAATAAATAAAATCTTTAAAAAAAAATAAATAAAGAGAAAGAAGACCAAGCTGGAAGCAAATAATGACTTTTATTGACTTCTGGACTTAAAAAAAAAAAAAAAAAAAAGGAAAAAAATAACCTACTTACAAATCTGTCTACAAACAAAATTCAAAATTTAAGAAATATCCAGTGAGACTTGTAATAAAGCGCAGGTGCCTAATTGCCTCTTAACAGGTAGTTTAAAGCCAAGTTTTAAATACTCTACATGCCAACTCCTTTAAGAAAGAGCTAGGAACTAAACACTGAAACCAAAATCTTATTGGAATTTTTTTTAAGATTTTACTTATTTGAGAGAGTAAGAGAGAAGGCAGGATCAGAGGGAGAAGCAGGCAGAGGGAGAAGCAGTCTCCCCACTGAAAGCCCAATGTGGAAGTCCAACCCAGAACCCTAGTATCATCACCTGAGCTGAAGGCAGACATTTAACCAACTGAGCCACCCAGGCGCCCCCTATCGGAATATTTTGAATTATTTTTCTTAGAAACAAGATAGGACCCTAGAGAAAAACAAAAGCAAAACGTGTATCTTTCCTTTTAGGCCCTATTAGTTATGTCTTGAAGCAGTGCTTGAAGACACATATTTGAAAGTCTACAACCTACAGCAGTAAGAACTTCACCTGAGATCCAAGCACTTTTTGTGCTAAAGAGTTTTAATGATTTTAGTTAGTCTTAATGCCATGCAGGCTTTTCCAGTTGGAGGATTTTCCACTTTCCACAATGCTCTTTTATATCTGGTATATGTTCATTTTTGGGAAGTTTGTTTTAGAATTTTACTTTTAGCTATTTTAAGTTAGATGTAGATTATTATCTTTAGAAACAAACTTCAGACACAATGTCTACAGAAGTAACAATGCAGGGAATTACTACCACAACAGTTTATAGGTCAGTAGCTACTCCCAGGTAAAGAATAGGATTATCTGTTATCTTAGTAGCTGTTTCAGAGATCCAAGTTTAAAACTTTTTGCTTTGGGTAGAATGTTAGCATGATCCTTCTAAGTGTTAATATTCACTTTTGACAAAGGGAAAATATTGCTATCGCCCAAATATAACCGGTCTTTTTCTTTAGGAGACTGGGCAGTTTAGACAGATTCTTAACCTTAAAGGGGAAAAATATTTTAATCTCTGAGAACATCATTCTTCTGACTACGTAGACAGTAAAGGAGAAAGCCCAACAAAGTATTCACATAATTAGGTTGTATAAAGTGCTGATAATTGTTTTTCTTATTTTTTAAAGGTTTTATTTATTTGACAGAGAGAGAGACAGCAAGAGAGGGAACACAAGCAAGGGAAGTGGGAGAGGGAGAAGCAGGCCTCTTGCTGAGCAGGGAGCCCAGTGCAGAGCTTGATCCCAGGACCCTGGGATCATGACCTGAGCCAAAGGCAGATGCGTAATGACTAAGCCACCCAGGCACCCCTGTTTTTCTTATTTAAGTCATTGTATCAATTGTCTAATTCACAAAGGAGATTTGGGAATCACCTGATTGTATTCCTTCTTTGAGCATATATTTGAGTGCCTACTCTCCATCAGTGCTGATATCTAGGTAAAGGTTGCAGTCTTTAAAACTGACAAGATGTCAGGGAAACTTAAAGCTCAGAAGGAGAGAGAGAGAGAGATGTTTGAGTGCGTGCGCACACGTGCCCAAGCACGTAAATAAGCTGCTCTGTACTTGGCAAGGCTTTGTGGTGCTTTCATTTGTGGAACTTGCATTGGAGTGACTTCTGGTAGTACTCATACTCAGTGAATCAGAAACTTCAGTTGGCCCAAGCCCAACTTAAAAGACCTCTCCCTATCATCAAATACAGATCATTTCATCTATCCCCCCCCCAATTCTTTATGAAGTTGAAGAAAAAATATGTGAGCTTTTGGAATTTTGGCTATGTATTAATTGATACTAATGTTAGTAAGAGATAAAAATAATATTATATGATTTGACTGTCAAGAGATCTCAACGTTGTTTTAGAATTTTATCTCAAGTTAGGGAGGTACTGGTCCTGTTTTACTCTGTAATGTTCAAACCTTGCTTTAGAGCATCAGGACTTACAATTAAAGAGGGACATAACGTGACAACCATTAAGATGGAAACAGCCAGGGAGCCTGAAACTATTTCATATGAAACATGGTCAAAGAAGCTAAAATAATGATCCAGAAAATATAAGCTTTAAGAGCATAAGACAGTTATTTTTTTTTAATATTTGAGGGTTTATCTTGTGGGATAGAGATTAAAATCGATCTATCTGTACCCCTGGAGATAGATAGAACTTAACAGTAAATAGGAACATCTGGGTGGCTCAGTTGGTTAAGCATCTGCCTTTGGTTCAGGTCATGATCTCAGGGTCCTGGGATCGACCCCCACATCAGGCTTCCTGCTCAGTGGGGAGTCTGCTTCTCCTCTCCCTCTGCCCCTCTACAACGTTCATGCTCCCTCCCTCTCTCTCAAATAAAAAAATAAATTTTCGAAAAGGAGAACTTAAAGTAAATAAAATATCTCTACTTAACACAGAAAGATACTTCTTTGTTAGGGACACTGGAGTGGACTGTCAGTTAAGCATCCAAATCTTGATTTCAGTTCAGGTCATGGTCTCAGGATAATGAGATGGAGCCTGGTGGTCGAACACTGAACTCAGTGGGGAATCTGTTTGAGACTCTCTCTCTCCCTCTGTCCCTTCCCTCTCTCTAAAATAAATAAATAAATCATTAAAAAAATTAGATACTTCTTTGTTAATCAGAGGTGGACTGGCTACATTGGGAAGTAGTTGTCAGTGTTTCCTGTCTTTAAGACCAGTGCACATATCCATAGCTGGCTGGGCAAAGCAAACTTAGTCTCTGTTTCTTCCTCACCCTTCAGATCCATGTCTGTCTTTCCATCTGCACCTCAGCACCTGTGCCCAGGAAGCCTGTTGTTGCCTCCTTCATCATCTCTTTACACACATTCTGGACCCTTCCAGTCTGTTCACCATCTGCAAAAAAGGGGTAGACTTTATGAAAGGTGAATCCCATCTTTTCACCACATCCAGCTGCCTGTTTCTTTAAATTCTGCCCATGACTTGAACAAATAAAACCCCAAAGTGTACATGGACTATGAGATCCCCGTAAGCTCTGACCATAGCTCTCCAACCTGGTTTTGCTCTGTTTGACTCTCATAATCTGTGGGCACACTGCCTTCCTTTCAATCCCTGGCAAGTATCACACTTAATCTTAGAACAGAGATTTGCACATAAAATTCCTTCTACCTGGAACCCCTACTTGTTTCCCTACCCGATTAATTGGTACTTATGGTTAGAAGCTTAATTCCTCACCCTCCAGACCAGCCTCACTAAGATTCCTTTGTAGCCCCCCTCAGAAACAATCATGGTCATTTACTTATTAACACCCCTCTCCTTCTTAGCATTCTTTCTGTGATGATTAACTTCTATCTCCCATCAGGGCACATTTCCTGAGCATTTTAACCCCCGCATATGTTGCTGCAAAGTGGGTGCCCACATGTATTTACTGAGTGGATGAATTAGGAAGGTTCTAGTGGATTTTTGAGGGACTCTGGGTGATTATTTGGCAGGATAGCAAAAGGCATACTGGTGGCTAGAGCAGATGGTTAGTAAGGTCCCTAGAAATCTTGACATTCTGTGTTTTCTGCATGTTTGATTCATGTTTCCTTAATTACACTTACTTTTTTAATTATTATTCAGGGTCTACGAAACTACCTATTGATGATATTTGCATTTTTCATCATCTTGTCTGGAGCATTATGCACGGCTTTCTCCAAAATCTAACAATCACAAGACCAGCAGATGGCAGCAGTGGGTAAGAGAACCCTGCTACAGGACTTGAGTGATTATGCTGAGAACAGAGTTTATTTTCTTCCAGCAGAGGGATCTCAACCCGTCTTGGATTGGGTAAATGATTTTTTTTTTTCCACAAACGTGAGAATAAAGGAGAACTAAGTTTCAGTCAAGTAAAAAAGTGGAAAATTTTTCTAATGAAATATTTATGATGATAGGACTTTACTGGGGGACTAAAATGCCGACCTTCTTACAGCATTATAGTCAAGCGTGCTCCTTTTACCACAATACACACTCGGTGTTGCATAATCAGCAAAACGGTGAAGTTCATATACACAAAGAATTTTGTACATGTCCAAGTTTCCAACGTATTACCCTCGTTAATGAAAAGAGGCAGAAAAATGTTGGGGAGAGAAATGGAAAGAATATCTTCCTTAAAATAGAATTAGATTCCAAGGCTATCTAGATCCTTTGCCAGAAAAAGTAAATGTCAGAGTTAGTAATTGAATATGAAAAAGGCCGTTTCATTTTTTGCCCAAACTTATTTTTACTTCAAATTAATATTGCTCAACTCTACATCATCCCCTCATCTTAGCTCAAAATGCTTTTGATTATCTCCAGATAAAATCCATCTTCAGAGAACAAAAATTTCCAACCATTAAGAATATGTGTCTAATACACATACAGACATATGCAGGTAGACACACGTAAATACACACACGTATATGTCTGTATGATTCTAAACTTGGGGGAAACTCTAGAGTTGCTATAGTGAGGGTCCAGCTTATTAGAATTTGCAGGGGTCAAACACTTTGAATGTAAAATTTATTATTATTTTTCTGAACTATACTTTTCTAAAATCCCTTTTTAAACTGGAAGTTTTCTTTCTGTTTTAACTGTTGCTTTCCATTAGGGAAAGAAAATTAATGGACATGTTATTTTTATATATATATATCAAAAGAGACAGAATAGCATTGTGCTTCTGTGGTACTTATCTGGTACTAACCCAGGTGGGTTTCATCTTTATTGTATGACTTTGAAGAAGTTCCTGAGCCTCCTGTATCAGATTCCTCATCTACAAAATGGACATAATGATAATGATAATGGTTATTGTAAGGCTCAAATTAATTAAAATCCATAACATGTTCATGAGTATCTGGCACTTGGCAAACATTGTATAATTCTTAGCTATAATTATTATCTATTGTTTAAGAAAGAAGATATGTCTATAGATTGGAAGATATTTTGTAAGAGCTACCACCAATCAATGGTCTCACCACCAACCAATCCAAACAACTAATTATTATTCATTCCTCTATTTGAGTACAATTTAAATAATGATACTGGAATCTCTATTTCATTATTGAATTCTTTGATTGTAACACCTTACCAAAACTCATTTGAATTTTAACTGGAAGTATCACTAATTATGTTGATGACTTTAAATAAATTGACATGACAGAAAAGCTATTTTGCTTACTTGAATATATTTTCAAATTTCATATTGATTTAATTTAATTATTTAATGAAGCATTTAATTATTCTGTAGTTGAGAATACCAATTTATACACAAAATTTTAAATGTGAAGTAAAGCAATTGCAGAAGAAAAATGAGGAAAAAATCTTCTTACCACTATACAGTTTCTGCTACCACACAATGCTTTTAGTGTTAAGAGTGTTAAGAGATTAGAGTAGTGGGGTGGCGGGGGGACAAGCTTTTCAAAATGGTTACCATGTAGAAAACTTGCTATGTAGAGATTAGTCTAAACAAGTGATTACCAAATTTCTACTTTCTTTGCTCATTTAAGAAATTAACACCTATCTCTAAGGCTTTGTTTTTCCTTGTCTAGTATGGTCAGATTCTTGTGTTTTAACTTTTTCTTGCTTCGCTTTCTGTCTATGTGTACAGAGAAGGCAGGCACTACCTTAAGTAGGGGAGTGGCAGGCCAGTGAGGCCGGCATCCAGATTATGGGAATTGTTTATGATCAGAATAAAAACTTCTGACTTCTCAAAATTCCTAGTGGGTTTTATGGAATTAATAGTACAACATTTCCCCAGAGTTAACAAATAAATCTCCATTCCTCTTGTACTCATTGATTTGCACTAGCTATATGTATCAATATTTGTGAGCTGAAAAACACATTTGAGTTAAAAAGGCAAATTATAGAACCATGTGCAAATATGATACCATTTAGGTAAAATTTTAAGAATCAAAATAGTTTATATTTTTCTATAAATACTTATATATGTGAGAAAATCAGAAAAATACATATTCAAAGCTCATAATAATGTTTGCCTCTAGTGAGGATAAATGAGATAATGGCAACACTGGGGTCAATGTGAACTTGAGCATTATCTGTAATACTCTAATTTTTATGGCAATGAATTCATATTTTTTTCTTTAATATCTGTTCAAGAGTCAGTAGCAAAAGAACTCCACATGTCTAAATGTTGAAGTAATTAACACTAGGTAAGGAAAATATGGGTGTATGTTATTTTCCTCATTTTTTTTAGTACTTTTTAATTTCAAAGCAAGCATGCACATGCACAGGCAAATAAAAGAGATCAAGGCAAAGTTAGGAAATTTTCCAACTTAAAAGTCCCACCTTCTAAGGATAGAATCTAGAAACTCACCTTCCTAGCCTCCCTTACAGTAGGATGTGTCATTCATGATTATATAGCCTCCAAATAGACAAAGTAATCTAGAATGACAGAAAACAAATTATAGTAGCCTGAGACATGAGGGTTAACTACGAAAAGTATAAGGGAAACTTATGGGTTGCTGGAAGTGTCCTGTATCTAGATTCTAGTGGTGACTACATGAGTGTGTATATTTGCTCATAATACTCTCCACCTGAGTGGGAGAATTTTACTGGATGCAAATTATACCTCATTAAAGTTGATTAAAAGTTTATTAAAATAGGCTATCTTTGTGTGTGTGTGTGTGTGTGTGTGTGTGTGTTTTAATGAGGCCAAATTTCTGAAACAAGTGTTTTAGGTAGGTCACAGAATATCCAGCAGGACCATGGAATTGATGTTGGAGGCTACATAATCAGGAACGATACATCCTACTGCAAGAAAGGATACTATATTTTATGAAAAAATGTTTTGCCTCTTTTGAGATAATCATGGTTTTCTTTTTACTCTGTAAATATGGTGAATTACATTTATTACTTTTCAAATATTAAACCAATTTTGGATTCCTCTGGTAAACACTACTTAGTCATGATGTGTTTTAGCCTTTCTATATACTGTTGGATTTAATTTGTTTTTCTGTTCATGATGAATATTGTTCTGTAATATCAGGGTAATGGCTTTAAAAAGTTTGCAAAAAATTGGTACTTTTCTTCCTTAAATGTCTGGTAGAATTCAAAGGTAAATCTATCTAAGGCTCATTTTCTTTAATATATATAGATTGATTCACATCATCTATTTCTTGATTGAATTTTCTTAATTTTTTTCTTTCAAGGAATTTACTCATTTCATATACATTAAGATTATTAGTATGGTATTGTTTATAATATTTCTTCATTCCCCTTTTCATATCTATAGGCTCTGTAGTAATATCCACTTTCTTTTTTTTTTTAAGATTTTATTTATTTACTTGACAGACAGAGATCACAAGTAGGCAGAAAGGCAGGCAGAGAGAGAGAAGAGGAAGCAGGCTCCCTGCTGAGCAGAGAGCCCAATGTGGGGCTTGATCCCAGGACCCTGGGATCATGACCTGAGCTGAAGGCAGAGGCTTTAACCCACTGAGCGACCCAGGTGCCCCTAATGTCCATTTTCTCATTCTTGATATTGATAATTTGTTCCTTCTCTTTCTATGAACATTCTAGCTGAAAGTTTATGAATTTTATTCATCTATTCAATAAATTCGCTGTAGACTTACTTGAGTTTTCTCTATCCTGTTTTTCTCTTCAATTTCATTGATTTGTGTTCTCTATTATTTATTGTTTCTTGTAAGTTTTTTAACTTGCTCTTATTCTCCACCCCCTCCTCTTTTACTGTATCTCCAATTATACATACATATATTCTACCTTCCTTGATCTTCCCAAATTCTTATTTCTTTTTTTTTAATTTTTTAATTTTATAAACATATATTTTTATCCCCAGGGGTACAGGTCTGTGAATTGCCAGGTTTACACACTTCACAGCACTCACCAAATCACATGCCATCCCCAAAATTCTTATTTCTATCTACTTAACTCAGGAAGACTTTGGGCTCTGTGTTCCTCCGTACAGCACAGCAGCCTGTGCTATGTAGGCAGTAAAATTGAAAAATTACAGTGCTCAGCTTATTCGATTCCCCTTCTGACAGGGATCATGGTCGTGTCCAGCATTTGGTCCAATCTTTCATGCGTTTTGTTCATTTTGCTGTTTCTTCAGTGTATAAAGATTAACATGGTTCCTATTACTCCATCTTTACAAGAATTAGAAATTCTCTGAGTAGCATTTTGTTATATTTTAATTTCAACTTCTCCATCACATTTTCATGAATAGCAACATCAAAGAATAATTGGGCATTCTAGTTGGTTGAATATGTCTCCCCCCAAAATACGTCTAAGTCCTAATTTCTAATACCTGTGAGTATGACCTTATTTGGAAGTAGGGTCTTTGCAGATGTAATTAAATTAAGGATCTCAAGATGTGATCATCTTGGATTTAGGATGGACTCAAAATGCAATGACTAGTATCCCTATAAGAGAAAAGAAAGAGATTATTTGATACAGAAACACGAGAAGAAAGCCACATGAAGATGGAGGCAGAGATTGGAGTGATGTAACTACAATCCAAGGAAGGTCAAGGACTGTGGGAAGACAGTGAGCTAGGAGGCAGGCTTGGAAAGTGGTTCTCCTTCAGATCTCCTGAAGGAACCAACTGTCCCAGACTTTTAGCCACTAACTGTGAGAAAATAAATTGCTGTTGTTTTAAGCATTCAAGTTTGTGATAATTTATTGTCTCATCCCTAGGAAACTAATCCAATGATCTTACAAAATAAGACACACAAATGCAACCCATAACCTTTAATACTGGCAATACTACTATCCAGATAAAGATGTTGGCCGAGCTGCAAAGCAAACACAGAATAAGTAGGAAAATTACATGTTGTGAAGGTCTCGAAAAGTGGCTTTTTGTCTTAACAGAGTTAAGTATTTTATCTTTGGATAATACAGGATGGGGCATACCTCTCTTCCTCTATAAAATGCAATAGAATATGTCAGATGCAGAAAAACTCACCACAAAAAAAAGAACAAGAGGGGCGCCTGGGTGGCTCAGTGGGTTAAGCCGCTGCCTTCGGCTCAGGTCACGATCTCAGTGTCCTGGGATTGAGCCCCGCATCGGGCTCTCTGCTCCGCGGGGAGCCTGCTTCCTCCTCTCTCTCTGCCTGCCTCTCTGCCTGCTTGTGATCTCTCTCTGTCAAATAAATTAATAAAATCTTTAAAAAAAAAAAAAAAAAAAAAGAACAAGAGGCAATACCAAAGGCTAGGGACCTAATCAATACAGACATTGGTAATATGTCAGATCTAGGGTTCAGAATGATGATTCTCAAAGTTTTAGCCAGGCTCGAAAAAGGCATGGAAGATATTAGAGAAACCCTCTCTGGAGAGATAAAAGCCCTTTCTGGAGAAATAAAAGAACTAAAATCTAACCAAGTTGAAATCAAAAAAGCTATTAACGAGGTGCAATCAAAAATGGACACTCTTACTGCTAAGATAAATGAGGCAGAAGAAAGAATTAGTGACATAGAAGACCAAATGACAGAGAATAAAGAAGCTGAGCAAAAGACAGACAAACAAATACTGGGCCATGAGGTGAGAATTCAAGAGATAAGTGACACCATAAGACGAAACAACATTAGAATAATTGGGAGTCCAGAAGAAGAAGAAAGAAAGAGGGGAGCAGAATTATTGTAGAGAATTTCCCTAATATGGCAAAGGGAACAAACATCAAAATCCAGGAGGTGCAGAGAACCCCCTCAAAATCAATAAGAATAGGTCCACACCACATCACCTAATAGTAAAATTTACAAATCTTAGCGACAAAGAGAAAATCCTGAAAGCAGCCCAGGAAAAGAAGTCTGTAACATATAATGGTAAAAATATTAGATTGGCAGCAGACTTATCCACAGAGACCTGGCAGGTCAGAAAGAATTGGCATGATATATTCAGAGCACTAATTGAGAAAAACATACGGCCAAGAATACTATATCCAGCTAGGCTATCATTGAAAATAGGAGGAGAGATAAAAAGCTTCCAGGACAAACAAGAACTGAAAGAATTTGCAAACACCAAACCAGCTCTACAGGAAATATTGAAAGGGGTCTCTAAGCAAAGAGAGTGCCTAAAAGTAGTAGATCAGAAAGGAACAGAGACAATTGATTATCTCCTTAACAGTCTCCTTACAGGCAATATATTGGCACTAAACTCATATCTCTCAATAGTTACCCTGAATGTTAATGGGTTAAATGCTCCAATCAAAAGACACAGAGTATCAGAATGGATAAAAAAAAAACAAACCCCATCAATATGCTGCCTACAAGAAACTCATTGTAGGCCCGAAGACACCTCCAGATTTAAAGTGAGGGGGTGGGAAACAATTTATCATGCTAATGGACATTGGAAGAAAACTGGGGTGACAATCCTTATATCAGATCAATTAGACTTTAAGCCAAAGACTATAACAAGGGATGAGGAAGGACACTCTATCATACTCAAAGGGTCTGTCCAACAAGAAGATCTAACAATTTTAAATATCTATGCCCCTAACATGGGAGGAGCCAACTATATAAACCAATTAATAACAAAATCAAAGAAACACATGGACAATAATACAATAATAGTAGGGGACTTAACACTCTCCTCCCTGAAATGGACAGAGCACCCAAGCAAAAGATCAACAAGGAAATAAAGGTCTTAAATGACACACTGGATCAGATGGACATCACAGATATATTCAGAACA
Organism: Neogale vison; assembly: GCF_020171115.1. Taxonomy (NCBI): domain Eukaryota; kingdom Metazoa; phylum Chordata; class Mammalia; order Carnivora; family Mustelidae; genus Neogale; species Neogale vison. Next base: position 128,568,717 of record NC_058101.1, read on the forward strand.
TTTCATCCCAAAGCAACAGAATACACGCTCTTCTCTAGTGCACGTGGAACATTCTTCAGAATAGATCACATCCTGGGTCACAAATCAGGTCTCAACTGGTATCAAAAGATTGGGATCATTCCCTGCATATTTTCAGACCACAATGCTCTGAAGCTAGAACTCAATCACGAGAGGAAATTTAGAAAGAATCCAAATACATGGATACTAAACAGCATCCTTCTAAAGAATGAATGGGTCAACCAAGAAATTAAGGGAGAATTGGAAAAATTCATGGAAACAAATGATAATGAAAACACAACTGTTCAAAATCTGTGGGACACAGCAAAGGCAGTCCTAAGAGGAAAATATATAGCAGTACAAGCCTTTCTCAAGAAACAAGATAGGTCTCAAATACACAACCTAACCCTACACCTAAAGGAGTTAGAGAAAGAACAACGAAGAAAGCCTAAACCCAGCAGAAAAGAAATCATAAAGATCAGAGCAGAAATCAATGAAATAGAAACCAAAAAAAAAAAAAAACAAACAAAAACAATAGAACAAATCAATGAAACTAGGAGCTGTTTCTTTGAAAGAATTAATAAAATTGATAAACCCCTGGCCAGACTTACCAAAAAGAAAAGAGAAAGAACCCGAATAAATAAAATCATGAATGAAAGAGATCACAACCACACCAAAGAAATACAAATAATTATAAGAACATATTATGAACAACTCTATGGCAACAAATTTGACAATCTGGAAGAAATGGATGCATTCCTGGAGACACATAAACTACCACAAATGAACCAGGAAGAAATAGAAAACCTGAACAGACCTATAATCAGTAAGGAGATTGAAACAGTCATCAAAAATCTCCAAACAAAAGCCCAGGGCCAGACAGCTTCCCAGGGGAATTCTACCAAACATTTAAAGAAGAATCAATACCTATTCTTCTGAAACTGTTCCAAAACATAGAAATGGAAGGAAAACTTCTAAACTCATTTATGAGGCCAGCATCATCTTGATCCCAAAACCAGACAAGGATCCCATCAAAAAGAGAATTACAGACCAATATCCTTGATGAACACAGATGAAAAAATTCTCAACAAAATACTAATCAATAGGATCCAACAGTACATTAAAAGGATTATTCACCAAGACCAGTGGGATTTAACCTAGAGCTGCCAGGTTGGTTCAACATCCACAAATCAATCAATGTGATACATTAATAAAAGAAAGAACAAGAACCATATGATACTCCCAATAGATGCTGAAAAAGCATTTGACAAAGTACAGCATCCCTTCCTGATCAAAACTCTTCAAAGTGTAGGGATAGAGGGCACATACCTCAATATCATCAAAGCCATCTATGAAAAACCAAATGCAAATATCATTCTCAATGGAGAAAAACTGAAAGGTTTTCACTAAGGTCAGGAACATGGCAGGTATGTCCATTATCATCACTGCTATTCAACATAGTACTAGAAGTCCTAGCCTCAGCAATCAGAAAACAAAAAGAAATTAAAGGCATCCAAATTGGCAAAGAAGAAGTCAAACTGTCACTCTTTGCAGATGATATGATACTATATGTGGAAAACCCAAAAGGCTCCACTCCAAAACTGCTAGAACTTGTACAGGAATTTAGTAAAGTGTCAGGATATTAAATCAATGCACAGAAATCAGTTGCATTTCTCTACACCAACAACAAGACAGAAAAAGAGAGAAATTAAGGAGACAATCCCATTTACAGTTGCACCCAAAAGTTTAAGATACCTAGGAATAAACCTAACCAAAGAGGCAAAGAATCTATACTCCGAAAACTATAAAGTACTTATGAAAGAAATTGAGGAAGACACAAGGAAATGGAAAAATGTTCCATGCTCCTGGATTGGAAGAATAAATATTCTGAATATGTCTATGCTACCTAAAGCAATCTACACATTTAATGCAATTCCTATCAAAATACCATCATTTTGGGTGCCTGGGTTGCTCAGTGGGTTAAGCCGCTGCCTTCGGCTCAGGTCATGATCTCAGGGTCCTGGGATCGAGTCCCGCATCGGGCTCTCTGCTCAGCAGGGAGCCTGCTTCCCTTCCTCTCTCTCTGCCTGTCTCTCTGCCTACTTGTGATCTCTCTCTGTCAAATAAATAAATAAAATCTTTAAAAAAAATATATACCATCATTTTTTTCAAAGAAATGGAACAAATAATCCCAAAATTTATATGGAACCAGAAAAGACCTCAAATAGCCAAAGGAATAGTGAAAAAGAAAGCCAAAGTTGGTGGCATCACAATTCCGGACTTCAAGCTCTATTACAAAGCTGTCATCATCAAGACAGTATGGAACTGGCACAAAAACAGACACATAAAAAAAAAAAAAAAAGAAAGAAAAAAACAGACACATAGATCAATGGAACAGAATAGAGAGTCCAGAAATAGACCTTCAACTCTATGGTCAACTAATCTTCGACAAAGCAGGAAAGAATGTCCAATGGAAAAAAGACAGTCTCTTTAACAAATGGTGTTGGGGAAATTGCACAGACACATGCAGAAAAATGAAATTGGACCATTTCCTTACACCACACATGAAAATAGACTCAAAATAGATAAAGGACCCCAATGTGAGAAAGGAATCCATCAAAACCCTTGAGGAGAACACAGGCAGCAACCTCTTTGACCTCAGCCACAGCAACTTCCTGGGAACATCACCAAAGGCAAGGGAAGCAAGGACAACAATGAACTATTGGGATTTCATCAAGATCAAAAGCTTTTGCACAGCAAAGGAAACAGCTAACAAGACCAAAAGACAACTGACGGAATGGGAGAAGATATTTGCAAATGACATATCAGATAAAGGGCTAGTATCCAAAATCTATAAAGAGCTTAGCAAACTCAACACCCAAGGAACAAAGAACCCAATCAAGAAATGGGCAGAGGACATGAACAGACATTTCTGCAAAGATGACATCCAGATGGCCAACAGATACATGAAAAAGTGCTCCATATCACTCAGCATCAGGGAGATAGAAATCAAAACCACAATGAGATATCACCTCACACCAGTCAGAATGGCTAAAATTAACAAGTCAGGAAATGACAAATGTTGGTGAGGATGCGGAGAAAGGGGAACCCTCCTACACTGTTGGTGGGAATGCAAGCTGGTGCAACCACTCTGGAAAACAGCATGGAGGTTCCTCAAAAAGTTGAATATAGAGCTACCCTATGACCCAGCAATTGCATTACTGAGTATTTACCCTAAATATACAAACGTGCATCCGAATGTTTATAGCAGCAATGTCCACAATAGCCAAACTATGGAAAGAACCTAGATTTCCATCAACAGATGAATGGATCAAGAAGATGTGGTATATATACACAATGGAATACTATGCAGGCATCAAAAGAAATGAAATCTTGCCATATGCGACAACGTGGATGGAACCAGAGGGTATTATGCTTAGCGAAATAAGTCAATCGGAGAAAGACAACTATCATATGATCTCCCTGATAGGAGGAAGTGGAGATGCAATGTGGGGGGTTTGGGGGTAGGAAAAGAATAAATTAAACAAGATGGGATTGGGAGGGAGACAAACCTTAAGTGACTCGTAGTCTCACAAAACAAACTGAGGGTTGCTGGGGGGAGGGGGGCCGAGAGAGGGGGGTGGAGTTATGGACATTGGGGAGGGTATGTGCTATGGTGAGTGCTGTGAAGTGTGTAAACCTGGCAATTCACAGACCTGTACCCCTGGGGATAAAAATCATTATATGTTTATAAAAAATTTTTTAAAAATTAATTAAAAAAAAGAATATGTCAGGTGATTTTTATTTGTTTATTTTTAAGAAAGAAAAGAACCAAATCACCTGGAATATTGCATAAAGCCTTTTAGGCACATATCTTTGTATAGAAAAAGCTGTGACAAGAATTAAATAAAAGGAATGTGATTTTTTTTTAACTTTCTTGATATTGACAGGAAGATTCTTCTTACAGACAAAGGACACCAAAGCTAACTCTGTTGTTTTTTAGCTACTGAAGTCTTCATGAGGGAATGTGTCTCACTTTTTGTTGAAAACAACAGTTAAACTCCTATCTTTTTAAGCATCCTGAGGAAAGTGAAAAATAAAATTGACCAGAGGATTTTAATATGTGTGTTGTAACCTACTTATCACTTATTTACCGTGATGCTACTGTAATCTTTATATACTTGACTCACATTATTATGGAGGTTGAGAATTCTTAAGATCTGCAGTTGGCAGTCTGGAGAGAGCTATAGTTACAGTCCAAGTCAAACAAACACCTGAGAAGCATTGATGGTGGAAACTGCTGTCTACATTTGAAGGCCTAAGAACCAGGGTAGCCAATGCTCTAAATTCAACTCTGAGTCCAGGTCCTCCAAAGACAGGAGAAAACCCACATTCCAGCTTAAAGACATTCAGGCTGGCAGTGAATTCACTCTTATCCAGCCTTTAATGAATTGGATGAGGCCTCTCATGGGAAGGACAATCTGTTCTACTTGGTATACCAATTCAAATGTTAATCTCTTCCAGAAACACACTCATACACACACCAACAATAATGTTTAACCAAACACCTGGACACCCTGCGGCCCAGTCAAGTTGACACATACAGTTAACTATCACCAGTATGGTAACGCATTTTGTGGTAATTAGCTCTTTAATCATAAAAAGAATTTGAGTTTAAACCCTTAAGTACACTGCTTGGTATTACAATTCTGTGAAGATTGTTTTATAATGTGTCTGAGACTATAAAAACATGTTTATTATAAACACACAGAAGAACGTGGAATTCTTGGGAAGTTCTCCTCTGGGTTTTATACCTGATCTGACAGTAATTAGAATTTCACTTGCTTATATTGAAGTCAAATTAAGCAAAGGTGTTGGAAGCAGGAAAGTAAGGAACCTAATAAAAAATATGGTGAGAACTTTTTAAAAAATTACACACAGCCTGAAGAAGGAAACAAATATAGCCTCTCCACATACATAATGTATTTCTTGATTGAAACATGACATATTTCACTTGAAAGACAAAGTAAAGTAAATTGTCATTTACTTGACTGGACACATTATGAGTCTGGTGGTCAATTCATTCATGATAAGTTTTTAAAATACCTAAAATGTTTTATTATATATAAAATTCCATAAATTTTGAGGTTAAAAACATGTTAGACTATTTTCACAAACAATGTCTATATTTGGTTCAAAATATGATATAGTAAGACAAAGAGGTTTTGGGGGAACTTTGAGGATTACTTTCAGTGAGGCAATTTATGAAGTTTGCTTGTAAATAGAACATGGATAAGAAGAGTTGAAGAGACAATAATAGTCCAACAAATAGAAAAATTGTAATTGAATGTGACATTTACTTTATTGAGGCACAATTTATATACAATAAATGCTCATCCTGATCAATTTTTACAAAGTTAAACATGTGACCTGCCATGACACAAATCAAGTTATAACGTCTTGCTCTATCACCCAAGAAATTTCCCTCATGACACTTTGTGGTCAATTCCCCAGGCCTAGGCCTTCTACCCCTCCCCATGCACATCATTCTGTGCAATAGCTGTTCTTCCACACTATAAATTTTGCTTGTCCATATAATATATATAGTGAAACCATAAAATGTTTCTCAGTGTTTGGTTATTTTCTCCCTGCATAATATTTTTGAGGCTTAGATATTTTGTTGTTTGTCTTTGTTAGTGAGTAGTAATCTATCACATTTTATGAATATGCCACAATTTGCTTTTCGATTCTTCTGTTCATAGACTACGAACATTCCTGTACTAGACTTTCTATGGATATATGCAGGCATTTCCTTTAGACATATACTGAGGAGACAAGCTGCTGGGTGGAGGTGAGTGAACGCTGAGAAAAACGGCCCTGATAGCCAGGAACTGGGTCCAGTACTCTCAGGTCTTGGGTTGAACAAAAACAAGTTCACAGAACAACATCAGTAACCAAATGGATCAAGAGAAAAACTCACAATCATGTCGCAACACAGACAAAACATATTGTTCGAGCCAAAAAATACCCCTTCTGGTTGAAATGAGTGACTGGCTGCTTTACCAACGGACAGCTTTGGCCTCTCTCTAGTCTTCCCCACTCCTAGACAAGATTTATAAAGACACCCAGTCATGGAATTATCCACTTCCTGACAACATCCAATCCAGAGCAAAACTCCACTTTCTTAAACCCTCTCCCAAACCACCTAACAGAGTCTCAACCCTAATTGTAATTACCAATATACACAAAATAGGGAAAGAAGGAAGATGTTAAAGACACCACAGGAATCAAAGCAGCAAAATACCAAGTGTGGGAAACTGTACGGGACAGATGATGACTTGATTCCTTCAACAAATACACATGCGTGTGTACATACGTATTTCTGTACATCTATGTAATATATATTCAGCTGTTTATATGTATGCATGTGTGTGGAGGTGGACATTCAGAGACAGAAAGAGAAAAGGATCTATAGAGTTAAAACAACTTCATAGACATGTGAATCAAAAGCAGTCTGTGGACCTTATTTCAATCCTTATTTCAAGAATAAAGCAATTGAAATTTTGAAAACTGTCTAAATTACCTTGAAGTATGGTATTTTGAATAATGGTATTTTGGTTACTTTTTAAAAGTGTCCTTTTTTAGAAATTCAAACAGAATTACTTCTGAGTCAAAGCAAATGAGGTCTGGGATTTGTTAGAAACGGCTACAGGGGTAAGGTTAAGTGGGTGGGTCTTTTAAGAACAAAGCTGGATGTTCACTGAAAGTCACAGAAAGTGGTTGATGGGTACTTGGGGTGGTGGTATGTTATCATTTTGCACATTTGTGAGTGTTTGAAATTTTCCCTATTAAAAAATTAAAAACATTTTTTAAAGTTAATATCCAGTAGACTAAAAATAGCCTGTCATTTACTTAATTTGCCTTTCTTTTATTACTTGTTTTAACATTTTTCTGTCAAAGTTTTCTCTTCCATGAATTGACATTTTGTGCCACAATCCTTTGATCTGTTAAAATACTAATGTTTTCTTCTGGATTTGCATGCCTTCCACATTAAGAAAAAAAAAAAAAAAAAAAAAAACAACTCCTCCTTCTAGTTTACCATCTGCCCATCTGCTCAAGGAGTTTTATTTCAGCTTAAGCACACTCCTTGTCATTTCTGTGATACAAGTGCATGTCTTCACCTCCTCTTTACAGTCTCACTTTCCCTCCATCCTTCGTGTCTCTTCGCAAAGCTCCAGGCCTCTTAATCTCAAGATAGGTTTCTGATTTATCTTTGTAGCTCTCCCTCACTGAATTAGGTGGCCAACACAATATTTTTTTTAAAAAAAAGTACACCACGAATATTTATTGAATGAATTAAAATAAGCCAAATCCCAAAGACCTTGTTTGGTGCTAAAATGATCTTCTATCACATATTTAGGCTTTATATTGAAAGATGTTGGGTGAGCCTGGTGGTGGGTACTAAGGAGGGCACGTATTGCAGGGAGCACTGGGTGTGGTGCATAAACAATGAATCTTGGAACACTGGAAAAAATTAAATTAAATTTATAAAAAAGAACCCCCCCAAAAAAAAGAAAAAAAAGAAAGACGTTTATTTGAGAAAGAGAAAGTTTGAGATACTAAAGTTCAAGACCATTTTTAATTTCACTGTGTGACTTTTTTAATAAGAGCTCACATCTAGTTAATACAGTAGATAAAATATACAAAGTTAACAGGAAATTTTAAATCCTCTATCTGAAAGAACAAAAGTAAAACATAGATTCTGTCCTATCTTCCTTAGTTAAAAACATGTCTTATGATTAAAATAAAAAGAGGAACCAAATAAAATTATTTATACATTTTAGGGATGGGGCGTTTTGAGGCTCAAGGAATACAGCAGTAAAAAATTTTGTTGGCTCTCGTATGAAATTATACAAGATGATGTTAAAACTAAACAGTCAAGAAAATGCAGGCTTTAATTTTCTCTAGATAGAAAAATTAATATTCCAAATAATTTATCTATTTATCTATTTTACTTAAGGATCCATACTCTAAGATATGTCTAAGGTTTGTATACTGTAGCCAAAAAGCACTAGGTTTGGTTGCTGGGTGAGATTCTATATCCTGATATTCTTTGACAATCATGTATGTATCTGTGTTCCTAAAATTTTCATTTTAATGTTCATGATAAAATAAGGCATTAAATAAGTCACAGCCTACTTCCCTAAAATGAAGTAGCCAAGAAATCTAGAAAAACATTCTTTCCTATTATTTCTACATAAATTGTAATATACATGAATACCTAAATTCCAAGTATATAGGCTGTGTCATCTAATACAACTTACTACTTACAGCCTCTGCATTACAGGGGAAAGTTTAGAATAATTATGACCTCTCCGAAGAGAAGCCATACAACTTTAATAATTAGGAGAAATGTTGTAGTCAAGTGAGTTGGTTAACGAAACATTCACTCAAAGTGAAGCATCTGATTGCCTCACCTTTAGTTATTAATGTGTATTAAATAATCATTCATTTAATTTCTCTGTAAAAATACATTTTCAATTTTGACCACCAGAGGACAGTGTAGGTTTAATTGTGATAGTCTTTATGTTTTAAAAAAAAGTTTGGACTTCTTTCTCTTTTTTCCCCCCTGCATCTCTCCTCTGAAATGTTTATATTTTGTCATTTATGGATTTTTTAAAATCTGAACTGAGAAACCTTACTTTCTATCTCACACCATACAGTCAGTTGAATTGTCAATATGACATCTGATTTTCCGTCTTGGGTTTTTATTACTTTTTGACTTTAGTCTTTATCATTTAATTTCCTAGCAGTGGAACACATCACAAAATAAATCCATTTTTAGAGTTATGTAAACAGGAGAGTGTGTTGCCTGAGAATATTCAGGACATAGGAAAATTCTCAAAGCCAGTGCCACCCGCAGTGGTGAATGTGGCTGAATAAATACTGAGCTAGCAGTCACATTATTCTCTGACCTAATGACAGAGAGACATCATTACTACATCATTAGGCTGAATAGTTTCAGGTTTCTCTATGATGCTCTAATAACTCTTCTTCAGCTTCATTAGACATTTTAGGTCACAAAGACCTGGGACTATTTGCCCTGCTATTTTTGAAGACCTTTTTGCAACCCAGAGGCGGAAATGTTTTCCCAATAGGCTATTAAGTAATCATTTGCTGTAATTGGATGGATTCTGAATAAGGATTCTTACAGCTTCTTACCACCACCGGGTGGAGTGGCTTGAGGAAGGGGTGTCCTCAGTTCCTATTTCCTGGGTACAAAATGATGTTTTACTAAGGTAAACGTCTGAGGTGAAGTCGGGTACCAAACAGTCCTGTTTGTTTCAGCTCTGAAATGCTTAGTGGAAAATTACCAAGAAGCAAATTCCATGGAGATAGGAAAGTTGGACGTGTCTAAAATACTCAAATCATAAGCTGAGATATTTCCCAGAACCTTCTTCATTTCTCTTCATTTACACAACAAAAGTCATTTCAAATCCTGTCTCTTCACTGGTATCATCTTAATTGTGATGCTTCTTATTGAGGACCTCAGGTCTGAAATTCAAAATCACATATATGTTTTGTCCTGGTAATAGAGCTGTCAATTTTAATATGGGAGTGTTACAGATTTCTTAAGTAAGTGGTAAGAAAATATGTAAAAATCTAAATCTCACAACATATTCCAAGAGATTTCTTGTGTATTTTATGTGGGGTCTGGGGGAGCCAATCGGAAGGCAACTTGGAATTAAATGTTTTCTTGTAGGAGGGATTTTCTGCAGAAACCAGGCTTTCTCTACATGCTGCGCCATTTTATGTAAATGCGGGTCTCTTTTCTGTGGCTGTTGCAAAAATTCAAAATGCCTAATTATTTCTGAACTTCAATGCTTTGTGGAACTGATTTCTCCTCCTGAAAAGATGTTTCAAAATTATAAATCAAAGGAAGACAACGTAATTTCCCTCAGCTTTTGTGTGGTTTTACTAGGTTCTGTAGCCCCAGCTGTTTGACTTAACTATTCAGTCAGGCGAACTTTTCAGAAAAGTCTCACAGAATCCAACAGGGTTTTCCTATGGCCCTTCCTTAGGCAGTTCAGTTGTGGAAGAAAGAGAAAGGAAGAGAAAGAGGGAGAAAAGCACATCAACATAAATTGTTATTCACATTAGCTGGAGTTTAAACTACACTAAAAGAAATTTCTTTAAAGAACAAGAACTTTTTTTTTTTTTTTTTTAGATTTTATTATTTATTTGACAGAGAGAAATCACAAGTAGATGGAGAGGCAGGCAGAGAGAGAGGGAAGCAGGCTCCCTGCTGAGCAGAGAGCCCGATGCGGGACTCGATCCCAGGACCCTGAGATCATGACCTGAGCCGAAGGCAGCGGCTTAACCCACTGAGCCACCCAGGCGCCCGAACTTTTTTTTTTATCATAACTTACGATGCCCTTCTACATTCTCACTGAAGCAGACATAGGTTTTGTTTAAATTGGTTTACCAATAAAAAGAGTTTATTTTAAAACAATGAAAAAAACAAAAGTATAAAACAAAATTAAACAGCATCTTGATTCATTCTATCATTCTTTCCCAATCTCTCAGTTTCTATCTTTCACACACACACACACACACACACAGGCACACACTCGGTCTTAAAGATTATTTCTTACATGTGTTACTAAAAAACAAAATGCTGTTATTAATATACTTGCATGTACATTTTGTGCATTTCTGTGTATATGTTTATAAGTCATATTCCTAGTAGAATCATGATATCATAAAATAGATACATATTTTAAATTTTGATAGATAATCGCCGTAATACTCTGCAAAAGTTGTAATTGTATTTTAACCCTGCTAACAGATTTCTCTGGGTACTCAAAGTGATTTTTATCAGTTTCTCAATTATTTACCAATATGATTTGATTAAATATGGCATCTAAACATCTAAGTGTGTCTAGGTGTGTATTGGTTTGTGAGCAGAATTGATCATTTCTTTCTACGTATTACTAACTCCTTGTATTGCATTTCTCTGGAAATTTCTTCTTGTTCCTATCTCTTGACAACTATTTCTAGGAAGTTTGGGGACGTAAAATGATAATAGGTAGGATCCTTTTGTATATTAAGGGAATTAAACTCTTTGCTTGTAGTGTACTTTTTGGTAAATACTTTTCTTAATTATTTTTCATTTTGCTTTTGTTGATGATTACCACCCATATGTTTAATTCTTACAAGGTAAAACATATCAAGTGTTCCCTTTTAACAGATTATGGTCACACTCTCAAAATAATTTTTATCAATCTCTGTAATTTTTTCCTAACACTTTTATTTACATGTCTTATATTTAAAGTGTTAGTTCATATTGAGTTAATATTAGAGCAAGGGGTGAAGATTTACCTAGGTAATTTTTCTAAAAACCCCTTAAGTTTTCCCAGCACCATTTGTTGAATAATTCTGCTTTTCTTCAATGTTCTGAAATGTTTTTAATGTATGCTAAGATCCTATAGGTACTTGAGTCAATCTCTAGATCATGTAATCATTTTTTGTGCTCGAACAAAGAGTTGTAATTACTGTGTCTTAATAGTACATCTTAAAACTGGTTAACTTATTCACTGTGACTCCTCTTCCCTTTCAGGTTATTTCTGGTTATTCTTATATGTTTACATTTCAAGCTAAATTTAGAATAAGTCTAATAAGCAAACAAATAGCAGCAACAATACATCTTTTGTTTGTTTGTTTGTGGTTTTGGAGGTTTTTTTAGAGGAGGGAAGGAGCAGAGAGGAAGAGAATCTTAATAGGTTCCATGCCCAGCATGAAGCCTGGCATGGGGCTTGATTTCACAACCTTGAGATCACGACCTGAGCCAAACCCAAGAGTTGGTCACTTAACCAACCAAGCCACCCATGGGCCCCCATCTATTGGTATTTTGATTGGATACCATCTAAATCTGTAAATTTAATTCCAGGGTGATTTACAGCTTTCAAGTTTTTTAGTGTTTTGGTTGTGCTACTGCATGGTTTTATATTTTATTTTATTGGTTTAAAATGCCAGTTTGGGGAAGAAAAACAGTTACTGCTTTTATTTATTCATTCTATGATTTGTGTTTTATATTTCTGTTGTAATCATTTTAATCCTCTATTTTTAATCTGAGTTGGTTTTTTTTTTTTTAAGGTTTTATTTATTTATTTGACAGACTGAAATCACAAGTAGGCAGAGAGAGGCAGGCAGAGAGAGAGAGGAAAGCAGGCTCCCCGCTGAGCAGAGAGCCGATGCGGGCTCGATCCCAGGACCCTGATATGACCCAAGCCAAAGGCAGAGGCTTAATCCACTGAGCCACCCAGGAGCCCCTGAGATAAGTTTTTAATTCAATATTTTATTCTATCTGCTGTAGTAAAGTATTTACATCTATTAATTTTTCTCTGAATATTAGACAAGTCACCTAAATTGTGATATATCTAATTTTTATCTTCATTTTCTAGACATTCTGTACAATCAGTTAAAATATGTTCTTCACAAGAATAATTAAGATCGCATTTTAAAATTTCCAGATGGTTGGGGCACCTGGGTGGCTCAGCCCATTAAGTGCCGACTCGTGATTGCAGTTCAGGTCCTGGTCTCAGGTGAGATGGAGCCCTGTGCCCTGCTCTGCACTCAGTGGGGAGTCTGCTTGAGATTCTCTCCCCCGCCACTGTCTGCTTGTCCCCTCTCTCTCTCTCTCTTTCCCTCAAATAAATAAAAAAATCCTTAGAATTTCCAAGTGGCTAAAGTTTTTAAATTTTTATTTTTGTAATTTTTATTCTTCATAAAATTAATATAATCCATATTCTTTCTAGTTAATAAAATTCATTGAAGCAGTTTTTGTGCACTTAGATAGGATCAATTTCTATAAATGCTTAATGGAAGCTTGAAAATAAGATGCCATGACTGTTCTCAAGCATTTAAATTCTGCATAAACAAATCAAATCAACCCCATTTATTTTCTTTTTCGCACCCTTTAAACCAAATAATTATTTTTTTAAAATCTAATCTGTCCATTAATGTTTCCTAAAAGGATTGTTCTCCTATTCATTTCCTTTTCTGTTTCTTACAGGTTTGTTTCTTGAATTCTGATGTTATACCATTTAGTTCAGAGAAATTTATTCCAGTTAGATCTTCGTCACAGAAGGTAAAATTTATCTTTATAAAGTTTCACTGTGTCTTTTGAATGCACTTTTTGACCTACCTTTAGATGAGTCACTTGTGAACAGCATATAACTGAGCTTTGCTTTTTGACCCAATATGAGTCTTTTTACCTGACCAGAGAGTTTATGCTTTATCATTTTATCCCTACAAATCCTGTCTGGTTTCCTTTCTTCCATCTTATTTTATGTTATTTTTTCATTTTTTGTAACTTCCCTTTCCCCTTCTTTTTCTGTTTAATCTGTATTTTCTGACCCTCTGTCCTTGTAATTACGAAGCGTGTGGATCCCTCTTCACTTTTTGGTGTGGTGTACTGTCTCTAAAAGCGTGAACCAGTGACTAACAGAGTCAGCTCGGTTCTTGTCACACAGGCAGATCCCAGGGCTCCTGAATCAAGAACCTGAGAGGAGCAAGCCGTGTGCTCTTCACAAGCTTACTGCGGTTCTTTTGAACTCAACCCAGTCTTATTTGCAAAATATCAAACATACTGAAAATTTGTGTGACAAACTCAGGTTTGAAGATTGGAAAGAATACTAATAGAAATACCTGTATCCCCTTCATCCAACTTTAATAATTGTGAACATTTTGCTCCCTTAGCTGGTGCTCTCTCTCTCTGTTGCTCTGTCTCTCCTCCCTCTCTCCTGCCCTCCCTCCCCAGAGTTCCGAAAGGTAGATTCCACCAATCATGTAACAAATCATATCACATTATTTTAACAACTTCAGCCTTTATTACTGAAGACTAGAAAACTGTGCTTCATGATCACAATATTATTGACACAGCCAAAAAGCTTAATATTGATCCAAACCCATTATCTAATATGACGTCTGTGGTTGATTGTTCCATTGATAGGCACTGTGAACCTCTGAGACATTAACAAAAGAACCCATTGCAAGCAGAGACTAGATAAGCATATGCTGACCAGGGCCTGTCCTCATGGAAGGCTGCTGGTGCCACTGAGAACACTGGTCTGGCCCTCTTCGAAAGTAAGAGAACCTGTGAAGAGAGGATCCCAGCCATCCAGTAGTTCCCTCCGGCTGCATGAGCGAGTGCTAACAATATCAACAGAAGAACCTCCCAAGCCATCTACAGAACCCTGAGAAACAGTAATTATTTAAGCCACTGAATTTGAATTTGTTACACAGCAATAGCTATCTGACACTTAGTCTATATTTAAATTACCCTGATTGTTAAAATAACGTCCCTTATAGCTTCTTATCACTTTTTTGATCCAGATCCATTCAAGACTTACACACTGAATTTAGTTATCATGTTTCTTTACTGCCTTTTTATTTATACCAATTCCCTGTTCTAGCTGTTTTTATCTTTAATGATATTGACTTTTTTATTAAAGAATCTCAGCCTGTTGTCTTATAAAATAGTCTGTAATCTTGATTTGTCTGATTATTTCCTTATGAATAGCTGTAGTTTAGATATTTTTGTCAGACTACAATAGTTAATGTGATAGACTTCCCATTATATCAAGAGAGGTGCTGAGTTTGATAATTTGATTGAAGTGTTTCCTATCAGACTTACACATTGTTAAAAAAATACTTTGAGAGTTTGTTAATACCCTGTTCCCCACCCAACTTTCACGCATTGGCACCCAGTGATGATCCCTGCCTGAATAAATTATGTCAGTGACTGCAAAAAGGTGATTTTGTAATTTTATCATGAATTGTACATTTTCTACCCAGTATTCGTCTGTGAAAATAAACTTTTCCTTCTCCCTCCTTTCTCTCTTTTTCTATGGGCGTGGAAACTAGTTGTTGTTGTTGTTGTTCAATGGGTCAAAATCTATTGCAAGCGTCATTGTTTTTAATAGTTCGGTTCAGCCAGCAGGGAGGGTTCCATCAGTCTTTGTGTACTTCTTAGCTTTCTGGTACATTAATTCACCCTGCACTTCTCCTACCCAAACCATTATCAATCCTTTCTTCAACAAGATTAGTTCCTTTTACTGGGAAATGACATTTAGAAACCAAGAATTGTCTAATTCTCTTGCATACTGGAGAAATCATTTTACTTATCTGTATTTTTCATTTGTCATTTACTTCCCACACTTCTTTTCTGCTGTTTTGTACTATCCAAGGAAAGGCCACATGTTAGACCTTTCTAAATATCACGGTTTTAATGAGGCTGTTATATTTAGATATGCAGTTTGCTCAAGAATATTGTGGGGAAGGGGCTGGACCTAGAAAATTATAGCTTTAATTTCAGCAATTCCTTTCAGAAATTTTCATGTCTACTGTGTTCCTGTCCCAGTGAGTTACCTCCTTTCACCTTCTGTTACTTCCTGTTCAGAGGAAGAAGATGCCCCTGGCAACAGCTGGGCATGGCTCAAAAGAGAAAGCATGTAGCTCATAGCTGTTCATCTGGTTATTAATCTCTATCCCTCCAACATTGTTCAGCAGCCTGCTTCTCTGGGCTAAGAGTCTAGATCTGAAAGAGTAGAGAGGACACCTCTGCATTTTTCCTTGCTCTTCTACAGCAAAGGGGAGGCCCCAACAGAGGCATTTCCAACTTTTCCTGTGGCTACCCTCACTCTTACTTCTTGGTCTTTCTAATAATGTATTTTAGCAGAAACCACAAGATAACTTCTGCTTGGCTTCATCTAGCACAGCTCATGTGTTAAGTCTTTTAATTTCAAGAGGAAAAAAAACAACATAAACCAGCTTGAGATAAATAGAAATGTATCCATTTAGATAAATAAGGAGAGAGTAAGTGTAATGGTATTCAAGCATGACTTGAGAATTAGAGGGTTCTCAGTCTCTGTCCCTAGTCCCATCTTGTTCTTGTGTCCCTCTGCTCCCCTACGTTTTCTAGGACTCTCATTCAGCCCCACATATCCTTGCTTGCTTCTGCTTTCCTTATTCTTATATAGGCTATCTCTACATGGTAGTGAGACTCCACAAGCAGCTCCAGCTACCTGCCATTCTTGCTCTAACATCTCTTAAGAAAAACGCCTTCCATGTCAGCTAGAAAATGGAGAGTCCCAAAAGAGAACGCCAGGCACATGATTACCCTTGGAGCAATCACTAGACTGGGGGCATGGACTACCATGAGTGGGTGGACTGTTTATTCCCAAGTAAGGAGGAAGGAATCTGTGAGTGGCACCCCTAATAGAACATGAATGAAGAGAGAAAAAGACCTGGAGGGAAGAGGCACATCAAACAAAAATAGCATGTATCCACTACAGCTCAGCTTTTATAACCGCGGTACCTCTGGCCCAGAAGATATGAGGCAAACATTTTGGTATTGTGATCACTATGTCCAATGTTGCAGCATCCGTTAATCCAACATATCAATGGCTCTTCAGAAGCATATGTGGCTTCCTGGCATCAGAAACTGACCCTGAGAGAGAGCCAGAACAGAAAAGAAAGTGGGAAGCTCCAAGAATTGTATCATTCATACTAGATTAAGTCATGCTGCATCTCCAAACAATCCCAGAACCACTGTGGCTCACACAGCAGGGTCCCTGTCTTGCTTTGAGCTCTGGAGATACACACTGTCTTTATTCCAGGACCAAGGCTGAAGAAACAGCTTCCATCTGGAGCTTTCCATTCTCCTGGAAGAGAGAAAAGGGAGAAAGCAGAACCACATGATGGGGCCTAAAATTTCTGAAGTGTCACCATTACTTCGACTCACACTCACTTTTCCCTGGTCAATGCCAGTGTCCTGGCCAAACCTGGTATCAACAGGGTAAAAAGTATATTCACTCAGCAGAGACAGCTGAGTCTCTGGTAGAGTAGCAGGGTAGAAAGTGGTTCAGTAGAGAAATCCAGCAAATTATTTTCTCAGTAATACAATTGACCACAATATTAAAAGGACAAAGAGAACTGTTTTTTTGAGGATATATAAGCTATTTCTGAAGACTCCTAGGAATCATGTGTCAGTAAATTGTAAGGGATATCATAGCTAGAGTTTCTCTGAAACACCACCCATTGGACCCAAAGAGATATTGTTAATATGCTTGGTCTAGGGAAACATTGAATATACTGAGCTAGGCAAATGTGAAAGGAAGAAGGAGAAGCTATATATATGTCTTCCCTATTTCAGGGAAGAGTGGCCTATTCTTTGGATGGCCATATTGTATCACATAAAGTGGGATACTTTGGAGTATAGAGGGGGAATTTTTGATAAGTATATTGGGCCAATTCATAAGCCTTAGCAAGTCAGGACTTAACAATCACTCTACTTTTATCCCATGATTTCCATTGATTGTAATAAATAATTTTTGTATATTCTAATTTATTTATTCCCACATATGGGTCCCCTCACTGGACTCATCAAAATTTTAAAGAGCACTGTTAAAAGTACAGCTTCCTGAGCCTTATCTATAGAATTTAAGTCCCCACATCTGAGTGAGTCTGGCTGAATGTGATAATATCAAAGTATCCAATAACTTCCACTTCTGGTGCCTCCTGTAGAAATATTATACTTTCTACTCCACTGACAGGTAGTCTAACCATGTGACCTGCATTGGCCAATGAAATGTAATTGGAGTGAAGCTCTTGTCAGAGCAGAAGCTTCAAGGCAGTTAGTGCTTCCACCTTCTCTTGTTTTCCCTATGCCAGGAAGATCAGCAATTTTCCATGTGGGGACTCCTTTTTCAGCCTTAGTCCTCAAGGGAAGAGGACATGGATCACAGCTACAGCCAGCCTAAAAGGGACGTGTAGCATGAACAGAAATAAATCTTTGTTGTAAGTAACTATGATTTGGGGTGCATTTGTTTCCACAGCATAACCTAGGAGGATGTGTCTGCATCTCACTTGAAAACCCTAATCAGATTAATTATTCATGCTCCATTAATTTTATTCATTGCTCAGTCCTGATTTTTAACCCAAGCATCTTACACAGGACAAAGTACAGATGATGTTTCCAGTTATTATTGACTGTTGTGATTTGATTGTTGTATTTATAATACTATAAGAATCACTACCAATAATTCACCCTAAATAGTTTTGAGGTACTCTTGCATTTTTTCTTCTAAAAGAAGGAACACATGTACACTGTAGACAACTCAAAAATAGAGAGTATAAAAATTCACACACCATACCATAAAACTTAGATTAACTACTGTTAATAGGTTAGTTAATTTTCAAGTGCTTCCCAAAGATATATTAATTATTAGATCATACTATACAGTATTAAATATCATTTTCTCATTTATTTCTACAAGAATATTTCCTATATTGTCAAATATGCCACAAAAACATTTTAATTAATATACAGTGTTCCAAGATGTCAAAGTCATAACTGAGCTAACCCTCTCCCAATTGGTTGTTTCCATTTATTACTACAGTTAATACTGTTAAGAGCACCTTTGTACTGAATCATATAAGCATCTCTATTTTCTTATATTAAAATGTTGGAAGGCAAATTACAGGGCCAAAGAGTATAAACAATTTTAAGACTTTTAATATGTATTGCCAAATCGTTTTAAAGAGAAGTTCTACCAAAAATATACCTATGTGCATTTGCCTTACTGCACACTGACCAGCATTGTACCTGACCCTTATTTTAATCTTTCCAGTCAGATAATCAAAACTAAGCTCATTGTTGCATTTCCATTTCAAATACGCTTGAACATTGTCTTGTGATTTTTAGCCATTTGTCTCTTCATATGATTTCTGTTTCTGTAATATTAATGTAATTGGTCCACAGGGAGTTTTATTCAAAGTCCCTACCAACTTGCAAATGAACTTTCAGAATATATCTCATTTGTAAGTTAGAAGCTATTTATATTAGCTACAAGAAAGTTAGCACACTACCAAACTCTCCCTCAGTGCTATACAATAGAACTTTCTGCAAAGTTAGAAATGTTCTGTATCTGCATCATCCAGTAAGGTAAGCACTAGCCACATGTGAATATAGAGCCTTTGAAATGTGGTTAGTGTGACTAAGGAACAGAATTTTTCAATTTTATTTTATTTCAATTAATGTAAAATTTAATTTTAATAGCCATATGGGGCTGCTGATGATCATATTTGACATCACAGGTC
The DNA here is from genome assembly GCF_020171115.1 of Neogale vison. Taxonomy (NCBI): domain Eukaryota; kingdom Metazoa; phylum Chordata; class Mammalia; order Carnivora; family Mustelidae; genus Neogale; species Neogale vison. The sequence continues at coordinate 128,587,878 of NC_058101.1, forward strand.
TAAACAACTTACTCATCTCAGGGAATGGGTCAACATAGGGTTCATACTTGACCTACTAAATCCATAAGCACGAGGGACAAAAGCAAGATCAAGGGGGAAAGTGCATAGTGTGAGGCAAGCTCAGTATATATGCTCAATACATTTCTGCAGGGTTTTCTTTTTTAATTATTTAAATTCAAGTTGGTTGATATATAGTGCAGCATGGGTTTCAAGAGTAGAATCCAGTGATTCGTCACCCACGCAAAACACCCAATGCTCACCCCGTCAAGTGCTCTCCTTAATGCCCATCACCCATTTAGCCCAAGGCTCCCAACACCCTCCCCTCCAGGAACTCTCAGTTTATTCTCTATAGTTAAGTCTGTTATGGTTTGTCTCCCTTCCTGTTTCTATCCTATTTTATTTTTCCTTCCCTTCCCCTATGTTCATCAGTTTTGCTTTTTAAATTCCACTTGTGAGTGAAGTGGTATGGTATTTGGCTTTCCAACTACATTATTTCACTTAGCACTATACTTCTGTTTCCACCCATGCTGTTGCAGATGGCAAGATTTCATTCTTTCTGATGGCTGAGAAATAAATAAATAAATATATGTATGTGTGTGTGTGTGTGTGTGTGTGTGTGTGTGTATATATGTATACATATATATATATGTAATCTCACCTTTTCTTTATCCATCCATCAGTCAATGGACATTTGGGCTCTTTCCACAATTTCCATTGTTCATAATGCTGCTGTAAACATGAGGGTGCATGTGCCTTGGGTTTTTCAATTCAAGTGGTCATGTTACCCTTGCATATTTCCCATGTACCAGTCTGTGTGCCAAATGCTTTTATATAACACATATCCCCACAATAAGCCTATAATATAGCTACTATCAATTTTTCCTCCATTTTACAGGTTAAACAGCTGAGTCACAAAGAGGTCAGCAGGCCTAGGAACATAGAGCTAGTAAGTGCCAGAGCCAGGGTTCAAGCCCAGCTAGTCTAGCTCCTTGCTTTAAATCCATCCACTCCCTTATATTGCCTGTGGGTATATAATCACCAGGGGAACATAGTATGTATTATACTTAATGAAACCAACTATGCTATTGCCTGAAATGCCTCTAACAAGAAATAAACCTTTTATTTCACAACTTAGAGTTGTTTTCATAATATAAAATAAAAATTTTAATAAAAATCAGCCCTGTCTGGCACATGGTTATTTGGAGGAACAAGGGAAATAAAGCAAACGGAAGCATTATCGTGTAAACTAATGTACTGTAACATTAAGTGCTCATTTTTATGTTCTATACTGTTCTATACTATTATGCTCTATACTGTTCTAATCAAGTATACTTAAGAGACAGGCTTTGCTTTCATCATTATCCTAGAAAATATAAATTTAAGTAGTAGTCAAATTAATAGTTATTCTGAGTATCTTTGCTGCATATGTGAAACAGGAGTAGACATGAAATCATGCACATGTGTTTATATTGTTTAGTATTTTTATGTCTCTGATGGATATTTACTTTTATTTGTTTCATAATACATAGCAACTGAGCTTTCCTTATACTATATGAAAGGTCAACAATCATGTATGACAAAGTCGAACATGGAATAATAATTTGTAGTGATTTAGTTTCTTATTGCTTCTAGATACCTCAGGACTGCTTATAAGGGTACATGATATAATGACTGATAAGAATAGGCTCTGACACTTTATACAACTGGGTTAAATCCCAATCCTACCACATATCACCTGCGTAAATCTTATCATACTATAGCTTTTAAGTTTCAATTTGTTCTTCATTTGTAAAATGGAGAATATCGTCCCTACAGAAGTTCAAAGAATGAATGAAATAGTAGAAAGAGGGTGTCATTGGGTCAATGCTAGCGAGTTGCCCCACCTTGTAGGTGTCCACAAATGGCATTGGTCTCAGCGATTCTATAACAGTTGGAGTCTGGATTTCAGTCCTGAAAGCACAGAAACTAAAAGCCATCGGGACCTTAGACAGACTGGCCTCAGCAATTCTGAGTCAACCTACCTACACAGAAGAGACAAGTATACCTTGTTGTACTTTAGTTTTAATGGGAGCCTCTGCCATGTGAACCCTCTGGTGTATTCTATCCCTGGAAGTACGCTACATGGAAAGCCAACTGGACAGAAAGGTTCTTGCTGAATGAGGAATCAGAATGAGGAAAGTGGGTTGGTTGTTTGATTTAGGCATACAACATAGCTGGCATATCTTTCTCCACTATATGTCTGTGATCGACATACCACCCCCAAAATGCCACTTGGGTATATTATTTTGAGCCTAAGGCAATTGAAGAAAAGCAGATGCAAAAAAAGGCTCTCTGATCTCTCCTTTCTACCTAAAAAGTGGGACATAAATTTCCTGTGGAAAGTATTTCCTCTCCCAGAAGAGAATATTCTTCTCAATTCTCATGACTGGAGAGGAGGAGATAACACCAAGATGAACATCTATATGAACAAGCCTACTAAAGTAACCCTTACCTTCCTTTAGTCTTCCCCTATACCTGCCAGGTACTTTCCCACAGTACCGACCCTAGTGCACACACCTTTTCTCTTTGTCTTGCCACATCTCCCCAAGATAATGCTCTTTATTAAAATGGTATAGAAGCTCTCAGGCCCATCTGCTTCTTTGAGTTCTCATTTCTTAGCTATGAAAGCTCTGTGTACATGTACAAATATTAACATCGAATACTGCTTTTCTACTACTAGTCTGTCATTTGTCAGTTTAATGAGAGGCTTGGACATAGAACCCAAGAGGGTCTAGGAAACGTCTTTTCTCCCCTATAGCTATATTTGTCATGTTGCCATACTATTCCAGTCCAGAGGGCTCCTGATTCATTCATAGATGGGCATTCTTAAAATTGGCCTCCACTTTTTGTTTTTCCTCCAAGTCTCCATCACTTTTTTTGTCTTTCAAAGTTTTTATTTATTTGACAGAGAGCATGTGTGTGCACAATCAAGAGAGGGAGAAGTAGGCTCCCTACTCAGCAGAGAATGCAACACATCTGGATCCCAGGACCCTGGGAGCCTCACCTGAACCAAAGATACCCCCCTAAGTCTCCATTACTAATCAGTTTACCTTTTGATTGATACAGTACATAAAGAAAGGCATATTAGGGGCACCTGGGTGGCTCAGTGGGTTAAAGCCTCTGCCTTCCCCTCAGGTCATGAACCCAGGGTCCTGGGACTGAGGTCCACATCAGGCTGTCTGCTCAGCAGGGAGCCTGCTTCTCTTCCTCTCTCTCTCTGCCTGCTTCTCTGCCTACTTGTGTTCTCTGTCAAATAAAATAAAATCTTTAAAAAAAAAAAAAGAAAGAAAGAAAGGCATATTAACCTTCAGTTTTTTTGTTTTTTTTTTTTTTTTTATAAAGGAGTCTTCTAAGTCTAGTGCTCTTCTTTCTTTTTAGGACACTTTTTCTGATTTTGTAGATAAACTCTCAAGAGATGGTCTTCTTTCTCTCCCTTTATTGTTTTTTGTGGATTCCTCTGTTCATGGTAGAGCATTAAGTATAATACCTACCTCATACCACCTGGTATTTAGTAAGTATTTGATAAATGCTAGGGTTTTTTAAAAAAAATTTTTCCTCATTATGAGTTTATCTTTATTTATAAACATGCTCTACATCAAAGAAATCAAGTCAAATTTTATCTGCCATCTCAGTTATCTGCCATCTCATTATATTCTCTCAAATGATATTAGCGAAAACTAAAACTACCCAAACTGCTTTGCAGCTGCTACTCAATCATCCTATCAGGTAAACCTCCTCAGTGTTAACAGCATATTAAAACACAGGTCTCTCTGGGTGGCTCAGTGGATTAAGTGGCTGCCCTGACTCAGGCCATGATCCTGGCATCCTGGGATGGCACGCCATGGTGAGCAGGCGGGAGCTTACTTCTGCCTCTCCCTCTGCCCTTCTGCCCAACTTGTGCTTACTCTGCAGTGCTCTCTGTCTCTCTTTTTCTAATAAATAAATAAAAACTTTTAAATAATTAAATTTAAAAATAAAATAAAATGCAGGTCTTTCCTACTATGAGAAAGTAGAATGTTCCGATGAAAACTTCCAAAAATTAAAATGGCATAAAGTGAAGAAGAAATCACCATCAATTTATATGAAAAATGTTTGAGCACTCCCAGACCCAAAAAACTACCATTCTTAAGCTTTTCAGATACCTTAGAACACATCTTACTAACAAATGGACAAAATAAAATGGAGATAAAGCACGGATGTTCACAGACACGATTCTGAGCTCTGGCAGCTTGAGGCTGAGAGGCTGCGTGTCGTTCCTAAGGAAGGAGCTTGGGGGGGGGGGCGGGGCTTGGGCTCCAGGCACATGCTGCCTCTATAAGCTGGAGCAAAACCCACACGAAATGCTGTTTTTCCTTTTTTTTTTTTTTCTTTTTTGTAAAAGTTAAAATTCCCTTGGATTTCTTTTGGTTGCCAAAAACATGTTTGCCATCTAGGTCTTTTATAAAAGTGACATAGGAAAACATGAACTTTCAAAAAGTTGAGGATACCTGTAGTTTCCCTGATGATAGGTTTAGGAACTTGGAGAAGAGTATTTTCAAAGGAGTTTTGTTTTAGAGGAAGAGCAGGAAAGAAATCAAGAGCAGCTATATTCATAGTATTTGTTTAGCAGTTTGTTTCTTCTCCTTCACTACTTATGTTAAAAAGAGAGAAACAAAATGGGATATGGAAAGGATGAGGCACAAAGAGAAACGCATTTTTAATATTTCAAAATCACAGGTAAAAACTACTTACCGTTTTCCTCTGGAGACATTCTTCTCAACAGTGATGAATAGTGGTCTCCATTACATTTCTGCTCATTTGTACAGCTGTTTGACCACAAGCTCCAGCACATAAAACATGCCTCTTAACTGCTTCTGTATTTTAAGTGAGAACATTTTCTTCTTTTAGTCTTTGATGTATTGATTAACTAATGAGAAGCCCAATGGCTGGTAGACAAGCAAGAAACTCTTGTGAACAGAAGACCACAAATCCATCAACAGAGGAATAAGCCTCAAAAAAAGAAGCGAATGGGGCGCCTGGGTGTCTCAGTGGGTTAAAGCCTCTGCCTTCAGCTCAGGTCATGATCTGAAGGTCCTGGGATCGAGCCCCGCATCAGGCTCTCTGCTCAGCGGGGAGCCTGCTTCTCCCTCCCTCTCTGCCTGTGTCTCTGCCTACTTGTGATCTGTCAGATAAATAAATAAAATCTTTAAAAAAAAAGAAGAAGAAGAAGAAGAAGAAGAAGAAGAAGCGAGCGCTTTGAGAGGAGCTGGGAGGGTTCGAGACTGGGTAGGCTTCGGCCTCCCAATGAGGTATTTAAGGGGCCAATGCCCCAGGCCATGGACAGACTACATTAAGCCAGGGTGCAGAGGATAGACTCAGTAGGTCCAAACCTGCACAATTTGAAGCATCCACGCTAGGGATGCTAGTAGCAAATAGGGGACCTTAGTGGAACCAGACAAATGGGAATCGCCAGCAAGGAAACCATTTACACCTACAGAAGTGTGAAGTCTTTCCTCACATTGTCACTAAAGATACTCATTATGAAAGGAAACTAGACTTTATTCTCCTTAGGTGGGCGACTTTTGAGGCTACTTGTAAGTGAGGGAAATATCTAAATATCTAGCTTAATGATTCTCTGAAAAAAAAAAAAAGTCAAATTTTCATTTAGACACTTATAAAAACCTGGAGTAAAAACTCTAAAATGTTTATCTTCCCTCTGGAGACAATTATTTAGATTTCCATAGGCAAGAACCCAGAGACCTTTTCTTTTCTTCCCAAATGGAATTTATTTACATTAGGGAGATGGGGTTTCTCTTTGTCTCTTCAGAGACTGTACTTCCCCTGTATAAGTGCCTAGGCTCCCAGTTTTGAGGGTCCCTTCCTGTAATGACCAAAAAATCCCTCCCTTTGCACACACTGGTCTGCCCATGGGGTCCTCCTCACATTGCTAGAGAAAGGGCAAGAACTGGTACCAAGGGAACTGATGCAATTATTGCTCTAAGTAATAATAATCTACTTTGATCTAGAAGTGCACAATATGAATAAGTACTGAATAAATACAGAAATTAAAAGCGCATCATATATCTTTGATGGAGAAACATGTAGATAATACAGAGATAGATATGAATATATAAAATGGTAATATATATTGTGGTAATACTCCTTATTCATGCTCCGTGAACATGTGTAATTTTCAGTGACTGAACTTTGCACCATCACTATTTGAGGGTAGCGTATGATATAGAGAATAGTACTAAAAACCACAATGGTTCTAAAAATATGGTTTGATTCACATATACAAGCTTTTGCACTGGAAACCAAAGCTACTTGGACTATAAAAGAGAGCCCTTACCACCCAAGATAGCCATGAAATTTCAAGAAAAATAATTAGTTTCTTCCTGGTATTATTAAAATGACCAAGCATGTTTTGCATAGGTCACTGCATTCTAACTTTTTCCTCCACTTTTTATAGATACTGGCATTATCTACCAACAGCCCCATTCCAGTGTTTTATACAGAAAGTCCTTACTGGCCCGCTGCAATGTCAAGACATTCAAGGTTTTCGGGGCAGAACATTCGACTGGAGAGGTCACAAACTTGACTGGGACTTACTTGATATAGCAGCATATTTTAGAGATTTATTCTCACTATTGACCAACCAAAATGTAGAGTGCATCCATCTCCTGCAAGCAGTGCAAAGTGAATGTAATAATAAGGTGATAGCAACAGTGGACACATTTTCTGATGATGTCATGGTAGATTCTGTTTTTTATAGGACCTGATCATGAACAAACTTTAAGAAACTGCCTGAAGGGGCACCTGGGTGGCTCAGTGGATTAAGCCACTGCCTTCGGCTCAGGTCATGGTCTCAGGGTCCTGGGATCGAGCCCCACATCGGGCTCTCTGTTCAGTGGGGAGCCTGCTTCCTCCCCTTTCTCTCTGCCTACCTCTCTGCCTACTTGTGATCTGTCAAATAAATAAATAAAAATCTATTAAAAAAAAAAAGAAAGAAACTGCCTGAAAACATTTCGACTATTATGAAGAAACATTTAAAAGACAATAAAACAGGATATTCATTGAATTAAATATTTAAAGGATTTGAATAGGTGTCCCTGATGAATTACCTTGCAGATTCTGTGGGTATTTGAATTCAGAACCCTTGTTAAAGTGTATGAAAGGAAAAGATAAACAGTATTTCAACACCAATAGACTATTCTTAACTGCTGTAGCTCCTTCGCTGTTTTGCATAACTTGATTCAGTCTTCAAAGACCATTTCAAATCATTTCAAATAGAGATATTTTTTCTGAAGAAAACTTTACCTAGGCACTACAGAGGAATTAACTGCTCTCCAGCAATGCTTCATTCATTCTGCTAATTTGTTACTTCCCTCACAGTACAAATTAAGTTCAAACAGCCACCGTCTAGACACCTGCATCTTTCGTATGCATGTTTTTAAATCACCGGAATATAACAGATACCTAATAAACATTTGTTGATTTTTGAAAAGTGTAAATGCGTTTTTTTAGCATTTGTATTTTTATCTATGAATGCTCTCAGACACTATTAAACACATTTGGAAACACATTAATTTTTGCAAATTAGAAAAGTACAAATTAATTTGCGGACAAGAATTCAATGCAATTCATGCCACTCTGTAACACCTCAAGCGACTTCAAGAACATTCTAACCAACTCCTCTAGGTTCTATATTCTTTCTTACCTCCACCACATACTCTTCATGATTATAGTCCTGCATGTTATCTTTCTTTCCCTTCTCTCCCTGAGTCCTGAAGGTTGACGCCAGAAAAGAGCATCTCTTGAGTAGGGCTGAGAGCCACACACTGTTGAATCTTGATTTGCAGCATTGCACTGGTCTGAAAGAATTAATACAGCTTTCGTTAGGAGTGAATTAGACTTTGGAGAGGCTATCACGCAACATTCCCTGCATGATAATTTTCCTATATTTTTCAGTATTTTTCTAGAACTATGGCTTACCGATCTATAGTTCATTACTATGTATAGTGTTCATTTCAGCAAAACATGATTGTCTTTTATTGTGGAAAGAAAGATCATTTTTCTTTTAACTGTGTGTGATTATAACCAATCCAAGTAATTTCCTTTCCGCGAAACATCTCTGATGATAAATACCAAACCGTTCACAGAAGTAGCTCTGTTTCTAGAATTTTGGAAAAAAACATTGTTATGTGGAATGAATTCTGATATTTTTTAAATTGTTCTCAGGAGTTTGAACACAAAGCAGGTTGTATGTCAACATTTAGACAAGCCATTACAACTATCAATTCACAGTATAGAAACACTGCGAAAAAATGGACATTACTGTGGATAATAAGTTGAGCTCCATTATATCTGGCAATAATTAAGTTGAAGTTGAAGCAAGTTGGAAGATAAGCAGTTGTCCTTTGGCTAGAAACTAAAGACAAATTCATGCTCAGTGTTTGAGGGGAGAGGTAAGGCTAAAAGGAAGTCTACATTTTAAACCTTAATGCCATCAAAAATTTCCTTTAAATTCCTTTTGAAGCTTTGAATATGAGAATATTGTGTGTCATTCCTTTTTATTATTCTAAGACCAAATTTACTAAAAATTTTATGCACTGCTTCAGTAATAACTTGACATCTTTAAGTGTTTTCTCAGTAACAGTATGTGTCATTGCTATATTTTCATTTTAAATATTTTCATCAATTGTTTTATTTCTATGAATTTTGATTTATTCAATATAGCCTGAGTTACTGAGGTGAAAAAAGGTATTTCAAACAACAAAGCGTATGTGATTTAATTTCTATCAGGCTTTCAAAATGAGTAGGTTAGAGCTAACCAGAATTTTGTGTTTAGCTCAGTTCGGTTTTTCTATTAAGTTTTTTTTTTATTTTAATTTCAGTATAGTTAAAATAGTGTTATGTTAGTTTCAGATGTACAATATAGTGATTCAACAATTCTATATATTAATCGTGCTCTTCATGGTAAATCCCCTTCACTTATGTTACCAACTCCTTCACTGACCTCCCCTCTGGTCACCTTCTGTTTGTTCTTTGTAGGTAGGAGCCTATTATTTTTCCCCTCTTTGTTCCTTCATTTTGTTTCTCAAATTCTACATGTAAGTGAAAGTATATGGTATTTGTCTTCCTCTGACTGACTTATTTTGTTTAATTTGTTACTCTCTAGCTCCATCCATGTTGCTACAAATGGCAAGATCTCATTCTTTTCTATGACTTAATATTCCATTATGTGTATGTATATACCATATCTTCTTTATTAATGGACACTTGAACTGCTTTCAAAATTTGGTTATTGTAAATATCGTATATCCTTTTGAATTAGTGTTTTCATGTTCTTTGGGTAAATATCCAGTAGTGTGATTACTGGATCATAGGGTAGTTCAATTTTTTTAATTTTTTGAAAACCCCTGAAGTATTTTCCACAGGGACTGCACGAGTTTACATTCCCATCAATAGAGCACAAAGGTTCCTTTTTCTCCACATCCTTTCCAACACTTGTTTCTTGTATTTTTTTTTTTTTTAAAGATTTTATTTATTTATTTGAGAGAGAGAGACAGTGAGAGAGAGCATGAGCGAGGAGAAGGTCAGAGAGCGAAGCAGACTCCCCATAGAGCTGGGAGCCTGATGTGGGACTCGATCCCTGGACTCCAGGATCACGCCCTGAGCCGGAGGCAGTCGTCCAACCAACTGCGCCACCCAGGCGTCCCTCTTGTATTTTTGATTTTAGCCATTCTGATGAGTATGAGGTGGTATCTCACTGTAGTTTTGATTTGCATTTCCCTGACAATGAGTGACATTGAGCATCTTTTAATGTGTCTGAAGAAATGTCTATTTATGTCTTCTCTCTATTTTTTAAGTTGGATTATTTGCTTTTGGGGTATTGGGGTGTAGAAGTGCTTTATAAATTTTTGGATACTAACCCTTTATCAGTTATGTCATTTGCAAACCTCTTCTCCCATTGAGTAGGCTGTCTCTTGGTTTTGTTGATTATTTCCTTTGCTGTGCAGAAGCCTTTTATTTTGATGTGGTTCCAGTAGTTCATTTGTGCTTTTATTTCTCTCATCTCAGGAGGCATATCTGGTAAAAGCTGCTATGGCTGATGTCAAAGAAATTACTGCCTGTGCTCTCTTCTAGAATGTTTATAGTTTCAGGTCCCACATGTAGGTAGGTACTTCATTTTGAGTTTATTTTGGTGTATGGTGTAAGAAAGTGGCTCAGTTTCATCTTTTGCACATAGCTGTTCAGTTTTCTCAATATCCTATGTTGAAGAGACAGTCTTTTTCACAATACGTATTCATCCTTCTTTTGTCAAGGTGCAATTGACCATATAACCATGGGTTTGTTTCTGGGCCTTCTATCCTGTTTCACTGATATATGTGTCTATTTTTGTGCCAGTACCATACTGTTTCGATTACTACAGCTGTGTAGTATAACACAAAATCTGGAATTCTGGTATCTCCAGCTTCGGGTTTTTGTTTTGTTTTGTTTTTCAAGATTGTTTTGGGGGAAAAAGATTGCTTTGGACATTCAAGGTCTTTTGTGGTTCCATACAAGTGTTAGGATTATTTGTTCTAGTTCTGTGAGGAATACTGTTGGTATTAGTTCAGTTTTCTTTCAGGTGGATATATTGTCTTCAGAGCTTTTACATGTTAAGTTAAAATTACCTTAATTTAAACTTTTTATATTAGCTTCTACATTGTTTCAATTGCACTCAATCCAGGAAGTAAGAAAACAAAGCTTAAACTCTCTCCTACCCCCTCCGCTGACATGCAAAATGTTTCTTAAGTTCCAAAAAGTTTAAAGGATTGAAGTAGCATAAAGAAAAAAATATAATGAGGAATAATAGAACAAAGCAAAATTCCAAAGTGCAGAAAAAGACTGAAGTTATTGGTAAGTAAAATTAATAAGAATGCCATTGAAATTAACAGTGCCATTAAAAATTAATTAAAAGAGAAGAAAATTGAACAAAGAAGAACAATAGAAGAGAGGAAAATGTGTACTTACTTGCATGGTAAAACATTACAAAACATAGCAAAACAGTTTCTGAAGTTAGTTGATTTAGAACTTGAGGGTTACTTTATACTTTACTGAAAAGAAATTATGAGTTGTGAGTTGTGTAATAAAGCTACATCTTCGTTTTGTCTACAAATCTATAATGCGAGGAAATTGGATAATACTATATTTAAATCTCTTCAGACGAAACATACCATATATTGATAGATTCTCTTCATGTATACCCACAACATGTGAAGATGTTCAGGATGCCAGGCCAAAATATACCACTTTGATATATTGATTACTTTGAGCTGAAGGCACTTGAGAAAGAACAAATGCAGAAAGATTTCTCCGAACTCCTTGTAGGTGTTTAAAGACAGAACCTTGAAGAGGAACTCAGTTGTCATAATCTCTTCCCCAGGAGTTTCACCAAACAGGGAAGATGCCTCTAATTACAGGAGAGGATGCTAGAAGTTGACACCACACCCAGATAGATGAACTTTGGCCCAGATGATCATACTTCTTATCTATTCCACTAAGGGCCCTACATCTTTCCTAAAAAGCATTTACTCTTCCCCAGTGGCCTATATCCTCCCTTCCCCTGTGTCTATTAAGACAAAGATAAGAGCCCCAATATCACTGTTTTTTTCCAATTCACTTTTGTTTTCCTGCGATACCCCAAGCACATAATATTAAAATTAATGAATGTGTATATATGTTCTCCTATTAATCTACCTATTGTCAATTTCATAGACTAAGCTACTGAGCCTAGGAGGGTAGAGGAAAAGTTTTTTTTCCGCTACATATGCAAACTTTCATATTTACCCTGGAATTCAGAGATAAATTTTTCACACTGAAATCTGCCCAAATATTTTAAAAATATGTTTAGTCTAAGTTTACTGACATTTATATTATTATAGTGATGGAAAAACTAAAAAAAGATTCAGCACTGGACGCAAGAGAAGTATCCAGTTAATAGACCTGGCAGGTTCCTATTCTTAAGGCGGATATTGGTCAGAGCCGCCTCAGCAGAAAAGCAGATACAAGGAGCCACTGAGACCATCCTGTAGGACTCATAAAACCCCTGATCATTCCAGAGTCTTGGGATGAATTAAAGTCAGAGAGAGACAAGTGGCCTGCACTGAGTTAAGGAGGTCACAAGAGCACAAAGTCAAGAGAATTTTCACATGTACTCCACTTTCTGTAATTAAAGTCAAGCATTTGCTTGCAAAATTTGAAAATACATTTTGGGAAAGTCTGAGTTTACCTTTGCCAAAAATATTCACTTGAAAAACTAATCTATTTTTTGTATGTCTAAACAGATGTCAAAGATGCCTTGAACCACCTTAGCATAATTATACTTTTCAAACACATCAAAGTATCAGTCTCTCATAGAAACACGCTTATGAAAATAGATGTTACAGCGACAAATAAAAATGGAACAGACAAGTCTTCCCTGTCAATTTTAATTATCAAATGTTTATTATTAAGTTGGTAGTTAGTTTTGCACATATTAATGTAGAATAAATTGGAACTGGCAATTACTTTCGAAGCAAGAAAAGTTTAACTGTTCTTGTAACTTTTACTTTCTAAAGGTAAAATGACCTGAACTTCCTAAGTGATGGGAAAAAATGTGCTGTGCCATTTTTCTCCCCCTTGATAAGTCATGACACCCAAAGAAATATATATTACCAAGCTACTAGGAAGTTAAAACAGGATTTTTTTTTAAAGATTTCATTTGTTTATTTGACAGATAGAGATCACAAGTAGGCAGAAAGGCAGTTAGAGAGAGAGAGAGAGAGGAGGAAGCAGGCTCCCCGCCTACCAGAGAGCCCGATGTGGGGCTCAATCCCAGGACCCTGGGATCTTGACTTGAGCTGAAGGCAGAGGCTTTAACCCACTGAGCCACCCAGGTGCCCCAGAACCAGGCATTCTTAAAGAAATAGCTGATCCAGGGGTTGAGCAGGGGAAGTACATGATGATCCTAGACCAACTTGTGCCAGAGAATAAGGAAATTCTTGAGAATGATGAGAACCTACCAAAAAGACCCAGGAGACAATCTGAAGAGGTTTTAAGTGGCCAAATGTATAAAATTTTAGAACTGAATAAAATAAAGATGTAAATGAATTAAAGAACTTAACAAACAAGAATCCATATTGATATAAATAATACCTAAACTAGAGGAAAAACTTTACCTTAGAGCTTTACCAATAAATATTGAAGGAAAGATGGAATTTAAAAATTACCATTTGGCAGCCATGACCGTAACACTTAATTCAAGGCAAGACACATCAAAGAGTGAAATTTTGATACATATTACATGTACATGTACATATACATACACAAAGAGAAAAAGGGAAAGAATGACAATGGGAAATGTGCTAGAAGGCTAACAATTAAGGAATTTGGGCAATGCGCATATAGATTTCTCTGCACGCACTTTCCAGCCTTTCCACTACCATAACACTGTATCAAAATCTTAAAGTTACTGGAAACCTCATTATTTCAGACTCCATTAAGCCATCCCCCAATATAGTATTTTCATTTGTTAACAATGTCTTATTCTTAAAATTATTTGATTCTGTAGATTTCCAATAGCTATACTTGAAATTCATAGGAAGAAAGTCATTTTTAAATAGTTCTCAATGTCTGGTAAAGATTAAAAAACAATAATAATAAAGACTAGAGTTTAATGTTTTAAATATTCAACAAATATATTGCAAGTTTGTTATTTACAGAGCCAGACAGTATTCTAGGCTCTGGATTCAAAATGAGATTGTCTTGGGAGCGGGGGCGGGGGGGGGGTTTCTGTGGTGAGTGCTGTGAAGTGTATAAACCTGACGATTCACAGACCTGTACCCGTGGGGCTAAAAATACTTTATATGTTTATTTTAAAATTTTTTTTAATTTTTTAAAAATAAAATAAAATAAATGAGATTGTCCAGGAAGTAATGACCAAGTAGTTATGCATTCAATAAAGAATAAAGACTCAAAAATGTGAAACACTTTTGTGGATGGGGGAAGAATGAGTCTTTTCTTTAATATATACCAGTGTACCTCTTCTGTCAATTTAATCTATGAATCCTTTGTGGAACACCTTTAGTGGGCAAAGACTGTTCTCTGATTCTGTATCAAAGATCATGCAGATAACACATCGGTCTTATTTTAAGTCTTATGTCTTAAAAGACATAGGTCAAATTTTAAAAGAAGAGTAAGCAGGGGGGAAAGATGTATACTTAAGTAGTGCTAATATAATGGAGACCAAAATATGGAGCTATGGAAAGAAACTTTCTTCTTTATGAAGAAAGTCTTTTTTTTTTTTTTCTTCTTTTGAGAGATCTGTTAAGGTTTCTAGAAGAAAAGGATGTGATCTGCCCCATTAAGGATGGATCTATGCTACTATGGGTAGGTTGGTCTAAATGGAAGGAAAATCTTCTTTTAAAAAGTCTGGAAAATGCAGAGAAAAGAGAGTGATCATAGGGCCAAGTCATAAACAGCAGGCAGTCAACTATTCTCTCCTGCCTTGCCATTCTCTGGAAGCCAAAAACCTGTGAACTCAGGGAGATTCTGTGAGATAAGAGAAAATCTATATATAGATTTTCTCTGCCCACAGTTCCTGGAACAGAGTTCCTAGAGTCCTTGCAATTTCCTAAGTGATAAGAATAGTAAGAGCACTTTTTTGTTATAATGAAGCCACTCTGAGTGGGCTTCTGGATGACTCCAAGATGGAAGCACCAGAAAAACCAAGCCACTGAAGCTTAGGATTTCCAGCTCCACTCCCCCTTCTACCCATTTTCCAGAGAAAGGACTTACTAGTAGACATTTCAGGGAGTTTCCAGGTTGGAGAGCACATCCACACTGGGAGGGGAATGTACTTCACCTCCATGGAAATAAAAGCTTCTGTGCTCAGGACCCTTCAAGATGTCACCCTATGTTTCTCTTCATCTGGTTGTTTATCTGTATATTTTGTCATATCTTTTAATAAACTGGTAAATGTAAGTAAGTGTTTTGCTCTAACAAATTAACTGAGCCCAGGAAGAGGATTTTGGAACTTCTGATCTGTAGCTGGTTGGCTAAAAGCACAGGCGACAACTTGGGCTTGCAATTGGCGTTGTCCTTGTGTAGGGCTGAGGGTGGGGTGATCTTGTAGGACTGAGCCTTTAACCTGTGGAATCTGATGCTGTCTCTGGGTAGATAGTGCCAGAATTGAGTTGAATTGTAGGACACTTAGCTAGTTCACAGAGACTGGTTTGTTATTTGGCGGGGGGGGGGGGGGGGGGGTGGCGAGTAGGGAACCTCCACACATTTGGTATCAGAAGCAAAATGTTTCATGTGACTGGTAAAGGAGACACACAGCAGAGAATATCATAGTCAAGAAGAGCCAAGTGATTCTGGGGGGAAAAAACTGAGATTTTTCCATTTATAGCTCCTTCATCTCTGGAAAAGTACAGTTCAAGCCATCTCTACAAATTACATGAAATCATTTGTTTTGGTTTTTCCCATCGTTCTGAATTCAGAGCCATCAGATGCAATCCTGAGATCATAAAGATTGAGCTCTGCTGATCATTCTCATAATACAAAGTAAATTTTATTAAACATGAACCTGGAAATTATATCTGGCATTAAAACTAATTATTGACATCAGAGGTTTTAAAAATGACATTTTGGGGGATGTCTGGGTGGCTCAGTCAGTTAAGTGCCTGCTTTTTGCTCAGGTCATGATCCTAGGGTCCTGGGATCAAACCCCACATTAGGCTTCCTATTCAGCAGAGAGTCTGCTTCTCTCTCTCTCTACATCTCTCTTTCTCTCTCTCTCTCCCCCCCCCACTGTGTCCCTCCCTAATCACTAGCTCGCTCTCTCTATTTCTTTCAAATAAATAAATAAAATCTTTTTTAAAAATGACATTTTGGTCTATTTTATAAACCAAACCAACATGTGCATTTCTAACCTTTATTAAAATAACATTAACTGCAAAGATAATGTTGCATTAAATTACTTTGTGCCTCGCTTACTAAAATGTAAAATGATTTCTGATTTTGGTAGTTGCCATTCATAATAATCTATTGTAAGGAACTTTTATTGTGTGAAACTTTAAAAATGTCTAAGCACAGACAATAGGCTATAAATATGTGAGCATGTAGGTTTTAATTTGGACTCAGAGTAGTTTCTTAGCATTTGAAAAACAGTAATCAGAAGCCCACATTGCACAGATAGCTCCCTGAAGTGTTTCAGCCCTCTTTTTCTCCAATGCTAAAGGGGTTGTTATTTAACATAAGGAATATAAGACCTTTTTCTCCACTGGCAGAATAAATGGTCAAGATGTGGGTCAACTAAAAATAGTATACAGGTACCTCAACTCCTGAAGAAGAGAAGGATTTAGCAAGGCTAACAGCTAATATCCTCAAAGCCATTCTCTCAGCCGAAGGACTCTTCTGAGTCTTTTGTAGAACCTTTCTGAAAGACCATGCCACCTGATCTGACTTGAAGTTTGGCTGAACAAAACTGCCCCCATACTGTTGCAATTGCCTCATGAAACTTTCATTCACGGTGCCTGACAGAATGCCTACGATGATGGTAAGCTGAGACTTCAAGCTTACAGACTCTTTGCCCCTTTTTTTTACCTCTTTGACAATAAACACTTCTATATGTAACGGAATTTGGTCTGAGACAACAGGGGTCATCATACCTCACCTGTAAGCAAGACTGTGGACAACTGGAGCCCTCAGTGACCCTTAACTTCTAGAGGTTACCAATATCTACCAAAATAATGTCATAATTTTGGCCCAGTTGGCTCACAGCAGTTTATAGTAGAAGGTCTCCTGCTAAAATCTTTTCAATAACCTTGTAAACATTATGTATTAGGAAACAGGTAATAATGTTTCAAAAAAGTCTAGAGGGGCTTGGCACTGAATGCATATTGATGGCAGGCAAAAGGCTAGAGGTCTGGGGGTACCAATATAGGCATAATGGTAGAGACATCGAGTAATTTATGATCCAGTGGGAAAATGGATGCTTAAGTTTTTAAGTATAGTACAACTTGTTGGTTATAAAGACAGAGATATGCATCTAGAATTGGGAGTGAGAAGGTTCTTAAGATAAGGAAAAACTTCCTGTAAAAATAAATAAATAAATAAATAAATAAAAGAAAAACTTCCTAGATAAAGAATCTTTGATTCAAGTCTTAATGGAAAAAATAAAATTTAGCCACAAAAGTCAAACAACAGGGAAAGGGTTTATAGTGGCAAAGACACATAAAAAACAAATAGCATGTTGTATAATAAAGACCACAAAGACTTAGGTGTCCCTGGATTGTAAAATACCAGGTGGGCAGCTACGAAAATGAGCATAGAGCCATAGAGTCTGGCCATAGAACTGTGAGTCGCTTTTGAAAAGCTTGGTTCTTAGTCAAAGGTTACCAGCTTTCTCAAATATCAACACCCGTTTTTAATATGGGTGAATTTAGGGCTTCCACGTGATCATTAGTATACTTTTACTATTCATATATGCATTTAACAATACACAAAATCAGAAAGTTACTACAAATTCACTGACATTTAGGAGTTTATTACTTATATTATTAATCATAACCTGTATCTATAAACTTTTGGGAAATAGTCATGGATACATGTGTAAGAAATATTATTTGTTCAGTCTGTAATCAAATACTGCAATGGTTATTAAGAAGGGCACTTGCTGCGTTGAGCACTGGGTATTATATATAAGCGATGAATCACTAAATTCTACTCCTGAAACCAATATTACATGATATGTTAACTAACTAGAATTCAATAAAAATTTGAAAAAATAAAGGTTGCAGCCAGCGTAGTTCTGCAAACATTAACCATAATTTTTAAATGTTCCTAAGGGTCTATGGGCCACAAACTGGGTACCACACTGCAGCTCATTAAAATTCAATGAAGGCCTTCAACCCCAACTGCATGATGTAGCCAGACCCCAGACAAGGAGAGCAGAAGGAGGGTGGGGTAGCTCTTCACTTTGAGAGATCCTGAATGAGGGCAGCGAAGAATGGAATGCTCAAGAGTTAGCTGATAGATGGAAATAGTGAAGGAAGGAGAGGACCAAAGCTCAGTACAGGAATGACTTAGGGGAGTGATGGCTACATTAACAAACAGGAAGAAATTTAGAATGGCAGGTGGCCGTTTGCAATGATGTGAATGGACCTAGAAGATATTATGCTAGGTGAAATTAGTCAGTCAGAGAAAGACAAATACCATATGATTTCACTCATGTGGAATTTAGGAAACCAAACAGATGATCATAGGCAAAGGGAAGGAAAAATAAAATAAGATCAAGTTAGAGGGGAAGGCAAACCATAGAGAGGCTGAGCTCTAGGAAACAAACTGAGGGTTACTGGAAGGGAGGGGAAAGGAGAGACATGGGGTAACTGGGTGATGGGCATTAAGGAAGGCACTTGTTGGAATGAACCTTGGGTGTTTTATGCAACAGACGAATCACTGAATTCTATCTGTGAAACTAATAATGTTAACTAAATTGAATTTAAATAAAGAGCTTATTACTTTAAAAAGAATGGCGAGTGGTGAATTTGTTTAGGACGCGCTGATTTGAGCTGATGTGAAGTAAGATAATGCACAGCAGGTAGTTAGATAAACACTTGTAGCGTCCACAGCACACAACTAGGGATAGCCTAAAATTTATGAGACCACACAAGGAGAGTAGTTATAGGGTAAGAAAGAAGGATAATACCATGAATTGTAGAAAATGCCAAAACTTGAGGGTTAAGGAAAAAAAGTGAAGGAGGCAGAGAAGGAAAAGAGGCATCAAGAAAAACCAGGGAATCTGGGACCACAGAGTTCACTGGGAGGAAAGAGTTTGAAGTAGGAAGGAATGATATGTGTTCAGTGCTGTTCCTGAAGAATCATGTATCATAGTGGCTGCTGCTAGGAAGTGAGAAAATGAGAAATAGAGCCAGAAGCAGCTTTAGGGATTATCTAATCTATTCTAAACCTCTCATTTTGCAGATAGGAAATTGAAGTTCAGAGAGATTCGGTGTCTAATTGCTAATGAACTGTTAGTGGTGGCAGAGCTGGCATTTGAGCCAAATCCTATAATAGAAGACAAGCATTCACAAAACTGTTATTAAAGTCTGATCATTAAAACTCACTGAGGTCAGTGTCTGAGTTTTCTTAAGACAACAAGTAAAGAGGGAACCTGGGTGGATCAGTCCGTTAAGTGTCTGCCTTCGGCTCAGGTCACGATCCCCAGGTCCTGTTGGGCTCCTTGCTCAGCGGGGAGCCTGCTTCTCTCTCTGCCTGTGGTTCCCCCTGCTTGTGCACTCTCTCTGACAAATAAATAAATAAAATCTTTTAAAAAAATACAGATAAAGAAGTTGCAGTCTTTATAAAAACACTGACTTTTCCAGGGATATATTGGCCTGGGCATCTCATCACCTTCAACTCATTGGTGTTGCCTAATTTGCAAATCTATAAAATTTGCATAAGGTATTTTATCCCAACACATGGGCACAGGAAAGTCCTACCACTCCTCTGTGCTGGGGGTTTGAACTCTGGGATTAGACCCTGGCATGGATCTACCTCTAGTACCTTAGCCCCCTCCCAGATCCAACCGTGATGACAGCATACTCCCTTGGTGAGGAAAAGACTTTTGTATCCATGAGACAACTAATGGACAACTGCAGAGACCTGCCAAGTAGTTAACCATAAGGGTTGCTGAACTCCAGGAAATAAACTGAGGGTTGCTAGAGGGGAGGTTGGGGGCGGGGGGAATAGGGAAAATGGGTGATAGGCATTAAGGAGGGCACGTGATGTAATGAGCTTGAGCATCTCATCAGTTTCAACTTATTACTGTGTGTGTGAATAGATATGTTCTATATCAAATACTTTTATATTGAGTAAATCCATAATCCCATAACAAATATAAACAGTTTGGTAAGGGAAGGCCAAGTTGGTTTCTAGTTTTCACAGCAAACCAGTGACGTATTGCAGTCACTCTAAGTTTATATATTATAGCTTTGATAGATATTACGGAAATTAAACATTTTAGTTTTAAAAGTTCAAATAGCTTACGTTTCATAAGGTTGAAACAGTTTAAAGTCTTCCTTTTGGAACGGTGTTTGTGACCTTTTTAAAAAGGGGATTATATGAGTTCTGTTTTCAATCTAGACTAGAATTTAAAGAAAGGTATGTATGAAATAATCCTTTCAGAAAAGTTTTCGTTTTTGTGGGTTTTTTTTTTTTACAAGAAAATTAGTTCTTGTCTACAGATTCTGAAAATTTATGGAACACAACTTGCAAAAATAAGCAACCTGGTAATTTTCAGGGAGCAAAAACATTAGATATGTAGTACAAAGGATATTTTGCTTTGGGTTTCCACTGATACAGTGAAAGCAGCAAGAGTCAATGGTGCTTTCTGTTGTGTTGGCAGTGAAGGTGGTGGTATGGTTTTCAGAGAACAAGGGCTTCTGCAGACTTCAGTGTAGTATTTACTGTGAAGTAGTAATAATAAATGCAAACATGTTGTTGAAATTCCCCATAGCCTGTCATAAAACTCTGATTTCTCCATTATTATATTTTAAGATAACTATGAGATGATAAAACACATCATAATCAGAATCTATTGAGCCATTGGATAAGTTTCTTCCAGTCTCTCAAGGCTTTTTTAGGCTTAAAAAAAAAAAAAACCAGTTTCAATTCAATCAAAGAGGAGAAAGATGTCCAAATGCTGCACCCATTTAGATGTGAATTGAGTAAGGTTTCACAACTACATTAAAGATACCTAATTTAGTTCCATATGTTGAAATGCTTAAGGTCTAAAATTATGTTCAGCTTTTAGAGGAACCTGTGTGAGGGGCAAACATCAAAACCTCGTCCACACAGAGAAAAAAGGTAATGGCTTTAAAAAATTTATTAATTTACACAAATCAAACCAGACATGGCAAAAAGCACTTTATTTTCCAGTGTTACTTCACTCTTGGCATGAAATGAAATAAAGTCCCAAACATAAATGGTCAACTACACTGACCTAGAGACCAATGTCACTCCTGAACATTTCTCTATATTAGATGGAAAGCACCAGTGTTGACTCCTTACCCTGTAAGAGGCACCACATTGGATGTCATGTGATAGAACATCCCCACCCTGTACTCAGGGGAGCAGCCACAGCATGTTCCAGGAGCTAAGGGGCAC